>NW_003546281.1:36190-74796 GCF_000090795.2 Amphimedon queenslandica | reverse complement strand
ATCATCACAACTCACTTTAAACTTCTGGACCACAAGCTAAAGTGTCTGTTCAGTGATATGCTCATGTTTAAGACCACGAAACTGGGTCATTCTTGATGCCTATGACAAGCTGGACAGGACATATTGACTCAGTGAAACATTTGCATAGACGGAGTGAGCACTTCCTTCCTGTGATGCATAATAGATGTATAACCCACAATAATGTGTATGTAGAGTAAAATGATGTTTACCTAGGTATGAACTAATTAAATTGAATAAGTACAGGCTGCAGTGTTCAGTGTTCAATGCATCAGAATATTCTAAATTACACTTTCAATGGTCTGGGAATTTCAATTAGATGGTTACTCATTCATAAATGACATGATGCTCTTGCATAAACCTACTGTTGCACTCAATCGAAATGTCTCTCTTCATAAACCAATGATTAAAAGTTTAGCATAAGTCTTGTGTGCAAAAACTATAGATAGCATTTCCATTAATTTTTTGACGAAATAGATCCATTGCTCACAATAGAGCATTGTCTAATAATGCTCATGACCATACAGCATGCATGAGATTGATAGTATTGTTTGCATAACATACATGTACAGTATAATAAATGAATGTATGCCCTCATGACTGCTCACAATAGAGCATTGTCTAATAATGCTCATGACCATACAGCATGCATGAGGTTGATAGTATTGTTTGCATGACATACACGTACAGTATAGTATACATGCTCTATATAGCATAATAGTACATGTATATTATATTGAAAGTCAGCAGGCCTCGGGCTGATTGATGGATCCTGTCAGCAATGAAAATTTTAAATATGTTCACAATTATGCAAAATCAATATTATGACTTGTACAGGAAACACACTATTTATCATCTGCATTATCAATCATCATTGGTGTCCAATCCACCCAGTCATACAGATCAATACTTGGCTTGAATTGATAGTTACACGTAACTCCATAAGATCTATTGTTAACTTTAAAATGAGGTATGAGCACGATTCTATCCTTCTTGTCCACTACAACAGGTAGTCCTTGTCAAGCAATTGGTGGCGGTAACTTAAAATCAACATTTTTTTTCTCACACCTTTAGTTACCTCCGCATTGAATCTTTCTCGTCATGGTGTAATGAAAAACTCCTCTCCTTCTTTTAAGGAACCAGCTCCAGGAGTGTCAGGGGGTAGTTTCAACAAACTGAGGAGAAACCGATTATCCCAATGAACCGTTTCTCCTAGTTTTATTGGCTGAGTGTCAAAAGTCCTCCTTTCCTTGAAACGGGCAACGCAAAAATATGACAAATGCCTTGTGGTGGACTTCTGTTAAAAGATGCTGCAGAATCCTAAACTGATGTTCTTAGAAACGACATCATCTTTGAACTCTTTGCAGACTCTATCAAATTTCTTAGTAGACAGGTGAAGATGCTCCCTTCTTACAAACTGTAGAATTACATATAGGAGGTTCAATGCTATCGAATAAAGAAGATTAACAAAAGTATCGTAGTGAACTTTTCCATAACCATAATTTTCGTCAACCTTTACACCTTTGTTAACTGCTTGACGAACTATAAAGAGAGAGAGATAGAGGTACCATAGGGGGCCTTTTTCCGAGGGCTGTAAATTTTGCAAATTTGCCTAAAGGTCTATTTCGCGGATTTAATTTTCGCAAATTTATGCCATCTGCCATCTTGTACTGTAATAATTTGACTTTTGCAAAAGTAATTTTCACAAATCTTCAAAAAATCTCAAAATCCGCAAAATTTACAGCCCTCAAAAAAAGGAACCCTACAGTATAAGATATTTTTCTTTCATATCCAATTAATTTAGCATGCCCCTATGTACACTGTAGCATGTGGTCTTTGGTCAAAAAAGAAAAAGAAGTAAATAGTCTATTAATAATTTCTTCTATGTACTACAGGTACTTATGTTACATAGAAAATTTTAAACTTGGTCTGATCACGATTAGATTTTTTTACAAATTTTCAAATTTGGTCAAAGATTGATCCAAAGTCCCTGTACTATTACATGATACATGGTCATCGGCCAAATTTCACCAAAAATGAAAAGGAGAGATTTCTTCAGTTTTATCGATTTTCTTGACATATATACATGTTCTTACACTGTGTAGAAAGTTTGAGCTGATTCCATTCACAATTGGATTTTTTACGAAATTTTTAAAGTTGCTACAAATGTGAAAAAATCTTTGAGCAAAACTATAAAGCCTAAGACATACAAATACTAGGTAGAAAACTCATTCGTTGGAAAAAGAAAAAAAATAGACAACTTTCAAACCCAATGATTGTGATGAGAATTTTACATGATGACACAAGGGCATGCAATTCAATTTTAATTACAAATACACAAAGTTCTTGCATACTATATTACGTGGTTGTACATCAAATTTCACCAAAAATGAACAGAAAAAATTCTCTACTTTTATTATTATTTCTGATATGTATACATGTACTTGTGTTGTATAGAAAGTTTGAGCTCATTCCAATCAAAATTAGATTTTTCTAATTTCCATGAGGTTGAGAGTATTGTTTGCATACAGTACATGTACAGTATAGTAAAATTAATCTACCTATGGTCGTGACAATACAATAGAGCATTGTCAAGCAATGCTAATGGTAACATACAGCATGATAAAATTGCATAGTATGAGAATGTACTGTATATTATGTTGGGAACATTATTCTCAAATAAGCTATAGCACATGACACTCACGATTGTTAAGTAATTTAACTTTTCACTGAGAATGACTTTATTAGTTAAAAATGAGATTGTGATTATTAATAGCCCATTGGCTCTGAAATAAATTTATTAAAACATTTGTTATTATCTTTTACTATCCTTTTCTCTTATACTCTTTCACTCCATAAATGCACAGCAAACTGAACTAAAACTCTAGTCCATTTTTGTCGCCAATTTAATCACTCTTGCTAAAATTACATTGCAATAACTGAATAAATTGATGAATTATATTGACTATGCACTCAAAGTAGATCTGTTTTAGTAACAGTTCATTACAAGTACTTTTTTCTAATGTCATTAGCAACCTCCCTCTCTCCCATTGCATCTAGTGCTGCTACTAATGATATCCAGTTTGATCCACCTCCTCTTGTTTCTCTTACTCCATCCTCTCCTTTTAGCCAGGAAGATATACACTCCATAAGACATTTCTTTGATTTCCCTCTATTATCTTCTTCGATTGCTTTTAGTGTACGCTCATATAATCCTAAGTAGAGACCCAACTGATGCCAATCAGTATAATCAAACTGTTGATTTGATGTCAATTCTTGAAGGACTACAGCAAGATCTCTAATATCTGCATTTATATGATGATGATGATGATGATAATAATAATAATAATAATAATAATAATAATAATAAATAACACAAACTCTCTTAGTCTTACCAAGCAGTCTATTGGCAATGTGTGTTTCTTGTACTTTATCATTGATCGTACAAGTATGTGTATCAATATCTATGCATTATTAAAATTAATGATAATTATAGAATATCTTGCTACACACAAGTACCTTTTTGTTGATCATTGTCAGACTCACTGATCTGTGTGGGGATGTAATTTGTATCTGATTTGACCTTTTGAATTGTTGGCTCTACATAAAGTATAGTATGTATAAACATAAAGGTTGTGTATTGCTGAAGTTAGACTATGCTGAAGTTAGACTATAGTGCTGAAGTTACAACTCATTCCAGTCTAAGCAGAATTTTGATGATAAAATTACATTCCATCAATTAGACAAACTCAAGTTATAAAACACAAAATTAAACTCAATGTTAAGTAACGATACATTATTTTCAGTACCTGCACTGCATGCTAACTCTAACTTAATTTGGCACTGGAACTAACTATATAATACTGCATGCACTGAAAATGTAATGGCAATGAGTAAACAAATTTTTAAAGCAGTCACTATCCTATAGTCTCATTACTCCACAATTATGATAAATACATACATGTATTACTCCTACATACAACATACCTAGCTTATTTGCAGAGACTATGTTGAATTCTTCAGGTATTTCAATCACTTCCTAATTAAGCAATAGATTATTAATAATGTAAACATACTGACAAAGTGAGTGTTGCACCCTTGCTTCATGCATGCCTAGGTGTGGCAAGGGTAATAACTGATAAGTGTCACAACGCTTGTATGTTATTACTAGTAAATAGAGCCATACAAAGACAACCCACAACACAGACTGTGTAATGTAATTTATAAAATAATTTCCTTTAAGATATGTGTGTATTAAATCTTACCTTTATATCACGTCCTCCTAATAGTGACAGGTTACTAATATCTGATAATGATTCATCAGGTAGGATCTCCTTCACTTCTTTATGTCCTTTATCACTCACAAGAAATGGTCTTCCTTCCTTAATTGCTGATAGTAAATCCAAAACTTCATAAACCGTCCTTTCTCTTGGTGTATTTACAGGATAGGCTAGTTCTTCGGGGTCAATTGATAATGCTTTAACTTTTAAACCAGGGCAGGATTCTTTATAAACACTCATTACCTCTCCTATCACATTCCTTCTTAGAGACACCATGTTGTCACTGTAACCTTTCTCACAGGACATCATTACTAGTACACACTGGCTCTCATCAATAATCTCTACTAATACTTTCACACCATAACCATCAAACCATTGAAGACCATTGCTCCAAAATTTGCATTTACGATTCAATTTTTCAGCTAATTCCTTGTTCCCTTTTGATAACGAAAACTTAAAAGCAAGACGTAATGAGAGGACGTGAAAGTATCGAGGAGGAAAGAAATGATGTTCTCTAGTACACTGTAGACACCAACCAAACTGGTACACTTGACTAGTCATTGTCTTAGATCTATCGCTAGACAAAAGACATGGGAAGAACAACAACCTTTCTCCTTTTCTTTCCATCCCTCCCTCCTCCTCCTCTTCCTCTGCTAACTGATGGAGGTTTGTCATTCTTAGGAAAGATGGATCCAATTCTTGACAGAGTTCCATGTTCTTCAGGAAACAGATCAACATGTCAGGATCATATTCAGGGAAGAGTCTAGTCAAACCAGACACACTAACAATACCAGTATTGCTAGCAATGTCAACATGTTCTTTGAATGTCTTTGGAGCAAAAAGAATCCCATCCACCTCAGTTAGTAGTATACCCTTATTCACAACAACCCATACCTTGTCTTCAATTTTATGAACACTGATCAAGCCAGTTGAGTGCAAAGAACCAAGAACATCCAAGACATCCTCTCTATTATCTGGTATAACATAATCATTGTCCTTAGCAGCAGACACTACATCAAAAAGGGTCAGTATATTTTCCTTCCTTTCCTCCAGTATTCGGTACATTTCATGACAATAAAGACTCAAATTCCTTCCACTTGTACTACGAATGGACTCACAGGCACTAGACAAATTGTTAAGTAAGGAATCCACACCACTCCCACCAAGCTTACGACAATCTAAAAAAACACAATCACATTTTTCCCTTAAAATAACTTCCTGTAGTTCTTCTTTTCTCCTTTTCCTTTTAATAGGATTGCTTATCTCATCCACATGACTGACTATTACAATAATACGGCATTGATTAAGAGCTTTCTGTGCTTCATTTCTTACAACAGTTAGCCACTGATAAAGCTGTTTGACTGCTTCCTTCTCCAATATATTGACTACTATCAGGAACACACCACCAGAACCTTGTAACAGATTCTCAATAACAGCACTGTGACTAGAGTAGTATTCTGAATGACCAGCAAAATCGTGAAGAATGATGTTACCCATTGTCCTGTGTTGTAGTTTATAAGGAATGATGCCAGCAGTACAGGGCACTACTCCTTTGACATTTCTAAAAGAACCAAGAAGAGTAAAACTAGCTGTGTCATTGATGACATGACTAAGAGTGCTTTTACCAGCTCCAGGATTACCCACAAGGAGAACATTAACATAAGAGTCAATTGGATGAGATATTTTAATGTTACCAAACTTTTTGAAGATAGCTAAGATAGTATCATTATATTTATTAGCTAGTTGCAATGGTGTTGTCCCCTTTTTGTCTTTAGCCAAAGGATCACAATTACCAGTTGATAATAAGTATTCAACAACTTCAGCTGTACCCCAACCAACAGCATAATGAAGAGGTGTCCATTTATCTGTATCAGTGGCCATTACATTACAGTTGCACTCAATGACGAGATACTTTACGACATCTATGTGTTTAACGGCACGATGAAGAATAGTCTGACCACTATTGTTAGTAATCATTAGATTACAGTGATGAGTATTAATGAGGTACTTCAAGACATCAAGTGATCCTTTACTAGCTGCATCATGTAGAACAGTATTTCCAGATTGATGACGAGTCATTATATTACAGTTGCACTCTTCAATGAGGTATTTAACAACATCTATGTGCTTAACGGCATAATGAAGAACAGTCCGACCATAAGTATTACAATATTGTTCATCCATTATATGACCATTAATATTCATGACCATACACTTCAAGACATCAAGTGAGCCTTCTTCTGCTACATAATGAAGCACATCAGATAGATCATAGTAAGAACCAGGAACTTGACAAACTTTAATAAGATAGTTAATTATATCAACGTGATTACCTCTAGCAGCTATAAAAAGATAGGATCTACCATTATACTTACTAAGTGGATCAAAGTGATAATTAGTGATGAGATTTCTTGTAACATCTAACCAGCCATTGCATATAGAATAATAAAGCAGGTCAGCTTCATACCGGTGAAGTACGTCAGGATCCTGTAAGCGTAGTAACCGAACGGCTTCTTCATGATCTCTTCTTTTGAATGCATCCCTAACTTGTTCTCTACGTAGCCGTCCTTCCATCATTAAGTTAACCCAGACTATCGTTCAATATCCAAAGGGTAAGAACACTGACAGAGAGCGCGCTGAGCTAGCTATGGGGAGAAAAACGTCAGTCGTCAGGGCCCGGCCCGCACATTAGATTAGACCATAGATACTGATTAGCTTATTAGACACCAGCTCAGGAATTTTAGCCCCCCCCCCCCAGTATAATACTATAATATGAATGGAGAATGTGCGTCGCAAATCCGTGTCCAAAGAATTCAACTAATTTTTATTACCTTGATAATCAACCAGAGGACTTTATCTAGGTTTAGCTAATGTGTCTTACCATGGTCTTACCACATTAAGGGGCTCCGCCCACAGGCATCATTTATAATAATAATAATTTTATTTCATTGTGACACAACCGTATTCAATGAAGATTAAGCTGTAATAATCATTAGATGACACAGACAAACTTACTCTCATCTTAGTGGGCTTTGCCTGATTATGTGAAAAATTTAATGTCCTTCAATTTACTACAAATTATTACAGTTTTCTCTGTCTGTTCATTATAAATAGTTGGATGACATACACATTACATCTCTCCTATTTGATCATAGTCCGCATTCCAAATTCACAAGCTATGTTTTGTCCTTAAATATATACAAAGTTACAAACCGTAACTATAATAATGTTATTATGTACGGAGTTAACAGAGAAAATATGCTATTTATCATCTGCATTATCAATCATTAGTGGTGTCCAATCCACCCAGTCATACAGATCAATACTTGGCTTAAATTGATAGGTACACGTAACTCCATAAGATCTATCGTTAACTTTAAAATGAGGTATGAGCACGATTCTATCCTTCTTGTCCACTACAACAGGTAGTCCTTGTCGTGCAATCGGTGGTGGTAACACAAAAGCACGGTTTTTTCTCACGCCTTTAGTTAACTCCGCATTGAATCTTTCTCGCCATGGTATAATGAAAAACTCCTCTCCTTCTTTTGGGGAACCAGCTCCAGGAGTGTCAGGGGGTAGTTTCGACAAACTAAGGAGAAACCGATTATCCCAGTGAACCGTTTCTCCTAGTTTTATTGGCTGAGTATCAAAAGTGCTCCTTTCCCTTGAGCGAGCAACGCAAAAATATGGCAAACGCCTTGTGGTGGACTTCTCTTGAAAGATGTTGCAGAATCCTAAACTGATGTTCTTAGAAAGGACATCATCTTTGAACTCTCTGTAGACTCTATCAAATTTCTTAGTAGACAGGTGAAGATGTTCTCCTCTTACAAACTGTAGAATTACATATAGGAGGTTCAATGCTATCGAATAAGGAAGATTAACAAAAGTATCGTAGTGAACTTTTACATAACCATAATTTTCGTCAACCTTTACACCTTTGTTAACTGCTTGACGAACTATAAAGAGAGAAAGAGGGGGTATCAGATAATACCTTTCATATCCTATTAATTTAGCAAGAGAATGGAGTAGTTATTATCCTAAACTATAGCATGTGGTCTTTGGTAGAAAATGAAGAAGAAAATTGTCTATTAATAATTTTTTCTACATGTATGTTGAAAAGAAAGTTTGAGCTGAGTCTGATCACAATTAGATTTTTTTACAAATTTTAAAAGTTGCATGGTCAAAAATTCGGCCAAAGTCCCTATACTATTACATGGTACATGGTCATCGGCCAAATTTTACCAAAAATTAAAAGGAGAGAATTCTTCAGTTTTATAAATTTTTCTAATACATATACATGTTCTTATATTGTGTAGAAAGTTTGAGCTGATTCCAAGCAAATTTGGATTTTATATGAATTTTTAAAGTTGCTTCAAAATCAGGTCAAAGTCCCTGTACTATAGTACAGGGGTGTTCGCCAAATTTCGCCAAAAATGTCAAGTTGAGAATTCTTCGTTTTTATAATATTTTCTGATACATATACATGTTCTTATGTTGTGTAGAAAGTTTGAGCTGATTCCAATCACAATTGGATTTTTTTTTACAAATTTTTAAAGTTGCTCCAAAATCAGGTCAAAGTCCCTGTACTATAGTACAGGGGTGTTGGCCAAATTTTGCCAAAAATGTCAAGTTGAGAATTCTTCGTTTTTATATTTTCTGATACATATACATGTTCTAATATTGTGTAGAAAGTTTGAGCTGATTCCAAATCACAATTGGATTTTTTACAAGTTTTTAAAGTTGCTACAAATGTGAAAAACTCTTTGGTCAAAACTATGAAACCTAAGACATGAATATGCCAGGTACTTGTATCAAGGTAGAAAAATCATTTTTTTGGCAAAAGAAAAGAAAAATAGACAACTTTCGAACCCAATCATTGTGATAAAGATTTTACATATGACACAAGGGTATGCAATTCAATTTTAATTACAATTACACAAAATTTTAAAATAATTATAATTACCACTTTATACAGTATCATTACATGCACAGCCACAAATTCACAAAAATGGCACATATTGCTTAAGGAGACAATTATTTGCAGGTATTTAACTTAGCGAATTTTCGCAATTTAAAAAATTGCTAACTTTTAAGTCCACGCTAACTTTTATTTCTGATAAATTAGTGATAGTTATTAATATTAAATGATCAAAACCAGCCAAATGTCAGTATCATGAAAATCTATAATAAGTACATGCTAATAATTGTCTCTTTAAGGTACTCTCTCCTCCATAACTACTAAAAAATTTGTCCAAATGGATCATACAACAAATTACCTTCCTGTAGCATTTTGGTTTTAGCATTGCCACAAGTTTTTATTAATTCGGTGAGCCCTTGGTAGAGTTGAGGGTTGTCATTGAGAAAGAGTCTGATTGTATTACGCCAAAATATAGGAGAGGAATTTGTAGGATCTTCCACCCAGTCTAACTTCTTCTCTTTACACAATTCTACCAATGAATCCTATCATAAAAAATACCCTTAATTTTCATGGCACAATAGTTCATAATAGATGTATATACAATTGTCAACATTTTGAAATGTCATGACTACCGTATAACGCTTTAATTTGGCGGAGTTTTATTCTGGCGATTGGCGATTTGCAAGCAGAATCGCCAATATTAAAACCACCAATCATTAATGCGCATGCTCAGTAATGCATGTGTAGACAAAAATCGCCAAATTAAAAACCACCGATTACAATTTTACAGCAAAATCGCCAAAATAAAGCACCGCCAAAATAAAGCATTATACGCTATTACATGTAAGTCAATGAATGCTGTTGGGGAGGATTACAAAATCTTAAAACTATATTTACTGAGTTTCAAAAATTATTTCAAGAAATACTAAAAGTTTAAACACACAATACAATTACTTTTTTAAAATCAAGAAGAGGCTTGATCACTTTAATGCCAGGCATGTTAACAAATCTTGTTACATGAGACAAACCAGCCAAACCTCCAATTCTGCTCAACCTCGCCATACGATACAAGAAAGTCTCTAGAAAAAAAAAGAGAAAAGTACAGAAATATACACACCCGGTAATTTTCATCCCTGATTCAGGACTGTTACACAAAATTACTGAATCAAGTCTGGTATCAGTACTGGTACAGCCCTGACGATTTATTGTTACTGAATCAGAAAGTCGGTCTGGCCTGATCCAGTATAAATGCTTATCATACCTGTACCATGGCTGAGTCCATGATTGTGTCAGGCTGATTGCCTCATGTCTATGTCTCATATCAGGACTGATTCAGGCTGACACCAGTCCTGATCCATGTACCAATTACTGGGTGTGTGAAAGAACTTTTCTTTACCTATCTGGTCATTCCAGTGGTGTCCGGTCATCAAGATGTCAATATTGTTATCGTTACATATTTCAAAAAGATTCAATAATCGCCTATCTCTGCAAACCCTTTGAATTCTACCTTCCGGTACACTTTCAGACCAGTCCCATGTAACGAGCTTGTGCTCCACCCCTAGGAACAAAAAGAATTTACTTTTTTGACACATTACCATGTACATGTAATACACATACACGTAACATAAAAATACCAAGAGTATATGACCATCATGCACTCGTACATACTGTACATGTATAGCTGGAAACTTTCAAAGAACTTAACTTTGTTAAGATTTGTAAAATTAAAATCCGCAAAAATCAAGCTATTATGGCACAAGATTGACAGAATGCTATAAATAAATCTGTGAAAATAAGGATCTGTGAACTCAAAAGTTTCCAGCTATACAATACACAATGATGAGAATAATAATAGTACCTATAATAAAGAAAACGTGTAATATACAATACATACACATAGATTGTTTTTCTTTTTTAATAATTTTTCCGTAGTTTCCACATTTTGTTTGTTTAGCTTAACTCCCCCTCCCTTGCCTTTTTCTCTGTTCTTATTAGTGTAATGATGATAATAACTAAGTGAATGTAAACATTAAAAGGACAAGCATGAGGTCTGAGCTACACAAAAATACAATTTAAATGAACTTTGCCTTCAGCAATAACAAAACATACATATTGGAGCCTCAATGTGGTCTAATTGTTAGGTACAGTTTACTCATGTACATGTAGTACTTGTCTCATATAACACATTCAATTTTCATTATAAATATAAAACCATACCTAGGCTTTCAACAATCTCTTTTGCTCTGATTGCTTCTTTGTCACTTCCTTCTCTTAAACTAATAAAAAAACAGGAAAAATATAAAACCCTATTACCTAGGGTGCCTTTTTTCAAGGGCTATAGATTTGGCAGATTTTATTTTGTGGATTTAATTGTTGTGAATTTTTGCTGTCTGCCATCTTGTAGTATATTAATTTGACTTTCATGGAAGTAATTTTCCTGAGTCTTAAAAAATCGCAAAATTCATGAAATTGACAGCCCTAAAAAAAGGCGCTCCACAGTATAAGGATGTACATGTATGTGTAGGGGTATAAACGTGTGACCAGATAACTGATTACTTATGATCAACAGTGACTGCTAGGACTCCATCACCAAACACTTGTTTTGCTAAATACGTGAGAGCAATGCTGTCACTGCCACCAGACACACCAACACCTAACAGAGAGAGAGGGGGGGGGAGAGAAAGGAGTGGTGAAAAATTCGATGTATATAGACCACCCAGAGTGAGAATTGCAAAAGCTATGAATTTCATTAATTTTATATACGGTATCTGCCCACGCACCATAATTAGCTGCCATTTTGGTTGGCAAGTTTGTTAAGGAAGTCAATGGAGGCACGAAGAAAATGCCTCACTAAACCTGCTGTAGCTCTATCAATAGCTAAAAAGTGCTTGTTATAAGAAAGAATAGCTACCTTTAAGCTTATCCTGTGAAAGATTTGGTCAAATTCACTCCAGAATTCTTAATACAGGTTTATTTTTATGTCGTCCTGTTTGCTCTCCATTGAAAGTTGCCAACCAAAACGGTGGCCGGAATTTATTTCATTGTAAACCACGCCTTACAACCCTAATAGTCTTCCCACGCAAGCAATTCTCACTCTGGGTGGTCTATACATGCAGCTAGTTGTGTACAAAATTTTAGTCAAAAATTTAATCATAAAACAATAAAGCCCTAGTCTTGCCATGTCCCCTCAAATCTAAAAGGGAGTTGCAAAGTAATAAAACCTTTAAAAACTTGGCTATACGGTACCCAAAATGAAAAAGGCATTAAGTTGAAAGAATGAAACGGGAACAATAAAAACAAAACAGATTTATAAAATATCAAAAAATAAATGAAAAAATAGGAAACTAATATACTTACAAACTCTAGAGGACGGGGGAATGGAGAGACGAGAGAGAACAGACTTGAACAAAGAAATGGTGACCATGTTTGAGCACGTGGACACTAGCACTGCCTGTAGTGGAGGTGTGGCTGATTTGTAAATTTTGGTAGGCGTGGCTGGTGTACCCACGTGTATATATTGTGTGGTGATACTGTGGTCACACTTTCAAAACGGAGGAAGCTGAAAAGGATGGAGAGAGCTTGTGTTTGTGTCTTTCTGGTTTTGTGCCTGACACAGGCAGTGTTATGTCAAGGTAAAACGTATTTTGTCTATTTTTAATTTACAATTTGTCTTTTAGAGGAATGTAAGCTAAACTTTACAAGTCAGCCATTGCCTGAGCTAACTTGTCGCCCAACAAAAGCAAGTACAATTATATTTCTGTATTGCACAGTCTCTGATGCTGACGCTACTCTGACTTGGTTTCGTACTCAACATGAAGACCAGGCTGGTATTAATGGAACTGCTATTAATGAGAGTAACACTTCAGATCCATACAGTTTTCAGAGCATTAACCACTACCAACCTTCACTCACATTTACAATTAATGATGATACACTTGGTTACTACTGGTGTGAAATCACTGATGCTAAGTATAGCAATTTGTCATTACGTCTTAGTACAGTGACTCACGTACGAAACTCCAGTGAATATAATTCTTCGTTACCGAACTGTCCTACTAGGCCCTCACTTGTGCATTTTGAAAATCGATATGATCAGTGTGCCATAATTTCTACATCTTCCTCATCAACCGTTCTATCTCCAACGCCATCAAGTGAGGCATCAATACAAGACTCAGTCAGTATTACTGATGCTGCTAGGTCTAGTAGTATCAGTAATATTGATACTGCTAGTTGGTCTAGTAGTATCAGTAATATTGATACTGCTAGTTGGTCTAGTAGTATCAGTATTACTCCCTCTATGTCATCATCCTTTATTTACTCTGCTTTGTCTACCTCTCCTTCATCTTTAGTTCCTTCCCTTTCCCCATCACCTTCACTCTCATTATCAGCTACTACTAGTAGCAGCAGCCTCTCATTTACACCCACACAGTCCCTTGAGCCATCTCCCACCACAACTGGAGACACAGAAAATAACGTATTCATACTCTATGCATTGGCTGGTGTGTGTGGACTGCTTGCAGTGATTGCATTAGTCATAGTTATAGCCATCTTTGTCCTTTGTTACTTGACAAAGCATCAGTCAAGGAGAAGGAGCTACACACCCAAAGGTTAGTTTACATTGGCGTGTCCACTTAAGCTGAGCAGCGTAGTATTGGCGTGGCTACAATGAATGGCTTCTGTATTAGTTACTACATCCTTCTCTTAATTATTAGGGCAAGCTGGAGAGGATTCCTCTGGTGTAGGAGGCAGGAGAAACAGGTAATGCACATGAATCACCATAGAATAACATTTACCTTCTATGTCTACCTTGTTATTAGTGATGATGAAAAACCATCAAGCCAATTGCCTCAGCAAAACACAAACAACAACATTAATTCTTCACATCATCCGCCCCCACCCTCTCAGATTCAACAGCGTGGGCTATCTTTCAGTAATCCCGTCTATGATATTGCTAAAGTACAATCATCTGATGATTCTAATGCATTTGATGTTTTCCCACCGAGGATAGTACCCCCTGATCAACCTAAAACTAACTCTCTCCCAAAATATGCTAAACCGGATTTAAGCAAGAAGAAATCTCACAGTGACGAGGAATATGTATCTCCCCATAACACATTGCCAAGTGGGTCTGATGGCATGTATGATCAAGTAGCAATATCCCCTACTGGTACTAGTAGTACCATTGGATCACGACCACCCCCACCTGCAGAGGAGCCACTTGAGCTTCCCCCATCTCTCAATTTGTATGATGATCCGAACCAGCTCTCCCCCATACTTCATTCGCCACCAGCAGCATACGAGGAGCCACACCTAACTTCACCAAATATCTCATCTCCTCCTCCTCTCCCTCCCCCACCAGTTGAGTCAGCACTGTATGATGACCCACACGAGGTCATATCACCCTCACAACAGAGGCCTGACAGCTACATGCAACCGCTCTCCCTCCTTGATAATATTAATAATGGAGGAGAAAAAGAGAGTTATTACAGCATACCAGCTGATGCCATGCCACACCAGTATCACGAGCTAATCAACATGCAAGAATCAAGTCAAGCTTCAACTACTACTACTACTGCATCTACTAGTGCAGGTAATGAGACCAGTACTGCTCCTGATAATTCTGCAGCTCCACAAGAGAGTGCATATGATGATCCTTGGGGTTCTATGCCTACTGGAATAAAAAGAGGAAGCAGTCGGAGTAGTAAGTCGCATGGTGGGAGATCCCACTCAATCACTCACTCGGTCTCGCCTAACCTGTTTGACGACCCTCAGTATGACACGCCCTCTCCACATCAAACCACTCCCATTGAGACAAATAATTATTAAAGCAGCACAATAAATAATTACAGAAATATTACTATTGTCGCTAATATTAGTTGGTGTCAGTTAGAAATGTCATTAATTATTTTTATAATAATAATAATAATAAGATTAAGGATAAAAATGGTAAAATCTCATGTTAATAATCATAGTTTGAAGAGCACTTAAAAAGATTTGGGGTCATACAAAGAGTATAAATCAAACACAGAAAGACGAAACAAATCAATCAATACATACATGTATCACACAATGTCCTCCTTTCATACAGTATAAGGGACTGTCAAGTCATTGTTGCTACGTCTGCTTCTATCCTTTTCTCTCTTTATCAGTGGTGTCCATGACAGTATAGCCGCCACTAAAGCCACAGCAGTACCAATAATGATAACAATAAAAGCCCAACCGATTCTACAATCTCCTAGTTTATATAAACCTGAATTCAGACCACAGAGTGATGTCACACGCGGGCTATTCCACCCAACAGGAAAGACAAGTATTCCAGCAATGTATAGCAGAACTAAAAGTGAAGCAAGAAAGGGATTTATGTTGTTAACACAGAATAATGTAAAATACAACGGGCATAGTTTCTATAATAACATCAGTAATTATCCACTCTCGATAACATGCATTACTAAAGATTCAGGAAGAGAGAGGAAGAGAGATGGCAGATAGCCAAAGCTATTGATAGGAAAAGAATTAGAGGAGGAGCCATGATAATTGGAAAAGGAAGAGAAAGGCAGCTACAGAACACACACACACATGGAGATTTGATTTGACAGCCAATGCCAAATTAGGTGTGGCATCCTTGTTAACATAGCTCAGACATAAAGGCACATTCATAAAAGTGTCATAGTAATTAAAAGTCTTCCATGCAATCATACAATATCTCCAATCATAAAGTGATTGATTATCATCCTAAAACCATCAATCTCAATTGAAAAATACTAAAATTACAATTATCTGTATTAGATTACGACATCAGTAAACAATCCCCTTCAAAAATAACAACCGTGAATTTACTTACCTCCAATGGTCTGTGATGTTATCGTTATTATTCCCACACATTTATTGAATAAGTGTCTTATACACAATCCAAATAAGCTGGTCAATGCAACCAGTATCAATAGACAAGCACCTAATCCAAATAAGAGTGTTACTGCCTGCCACGCCGCCGAGTATATTTCCCCAAAGCTGAGGTACTCCTCGCACGCAACTGATATCTGTGAGGTATCGTTGGGACATCTTCTAAAGCTGGACAGTGAGGTTATTGAGTTACCGTCCGGCGAGACTCTTTCCAGCCAGTTCGAGAAGTAGAGGCCAAAAGGACACAGGAGTGCAGCTATGACGGAAAGGACAGTCCAAATGTATGCCAAAGGTGTATAACTGGAGCAACAAGATGCCATTGTGTCGGATATTCAGATGCTGGAGGCGTGGCTCAAATAGCATAGGCGTGGCTAGTTAATTAATAGATCTAATGAAATTATGGAAATTAATCATCTACATTTTTAGCACCTTCAAAGTTTCAAACCTATTCAAGTTTGCTGCAAGTAGTCATAAGTGAATGGTGAAACCCAGACTGGAGCCAAAATACAAAATACCAGTAATCCAGGGCAGTTTAATTAGCGTGGGTGTCAATTTGGGGTGTTTTTTGTTTAGGGTGTGGCTCATTATGGAGATGAGCACAGGGCGTGGCAAGGTAGAAGAACTAAACACATCATTCCCCGTCAGTGGGAGAAAAGGAGGCACTGCACTGCTAGCTTGGAGTGAAGAAGGACCAGCCATGCCTCTCGCAAGCAATGAGCTTGAAATATTACAAGTTAGAAAACTCATCTATTGCACCAGAGAGCAAGACAAAGCACAGATACTTAAGCTTTTGGAAGGAGGTATACCCAACCTCGTCAATTACCAAGGTAGGAAGGACCTGTGTTAGCCACAAAATACCATTTTTATCAATGGATACTGCTTAGTCTAGTATAGTTGTTTATTAGTCGCCATAGCAACACCAGTAATTATTATTACTATACTGGGTGTGGAACATGGCCTATTGTACGTGTGTTCTTTATTATTTCTTGTTCCTCAGATCCTAATAATGGTACAACAGCTTTACACGTGGCAGTCACTCTTAATCTAGATGGTATAGTTGCTTTGCTTCTGGAGAATGGAGCAATAAATTCAATACAAGATAAAGAGGTGATTGAGTATTATGTAATTTTTATTATTATTGTAGTGATGAAAGAAATTACTTTGTCAAATTTGATAATACCCTGTAGTTACATGTACATTTACATTGACAGTACTGCAGATTATCAATTACATGTACATGACGTGTAATAAAAGCTACAATAAATGTACTTGCATTATGTGGGAAATTTCTGAAAATGTCAGCAATAAAATTCCAATTTGTTTGTATCATTAACCTTTTATAATGTTATTATTATTATTTTGAAAACACTCTGCAGCTTAAGCCTGCTTCTTGTCATTATATAAACACACTTTGAACACGTGAACGCACGTGATAAGAGCACGTTGCAGTGCATGGTGCGTAGGTGGGTAAGTATATAAATAGACCAGTAACAGGAGCTGGTTATCCTTCACTAGCAGCTTAAAGCCTGTGAAGTGTATTGTGTTGTGAGTAGTACATTGTATGATGTTTCAAATTCCATTGAAGGCGTTGATTCTATTAAATTAATATGGTTAGGTGCTTATGGGAGAAAATTCAGTTCCATGAATTTGTGATATGACCTTTGTTTGATGTACAAAAAAATGAAATTCCTTAAAATAACAATTATTTTTTGATTGCATCTGTGCTTCACTATGTACATGTAGAATTACATACAGAGCTCAGATAAAAAGGAATATTGCCTCGCATACATTGTACATGTACATTTATGCTTGTTGTCTTAGGTAGCCACATTGATTTGATGTTTTTTATGTGCTTATAAAATACATGTACATGTATATGTAACTGGCTTTTGACTTCAATTTTATGGGTTTTGCCTTCTACGTGTACATTATGATGCAATTGTGTAGTACATTAATGTAATCTTTAATTACTGTAGATTGAGAAATTTGTATGTTACAAATACATGTAATTGGTATGAAAAATTTCATGTTATTTTATTTTACTATTCAGTACATGTATCTTATCATGCATGTACATGTACATTACAAAACTCTTTTATGTGTTAAAATTTCAGTATTAGCCCTTAAAAATGGAATTATTTTAAGAGTGAAAATTTTATAACCTAATGCCTGTACAATTGTACATGTGTCCATTCACTGCATTGGAGTGTACCCATTGTATTTCTGTGCATGTGCATGTTATACATTGTACATGTACATCTACTGTACATGTACATGTTGTACATGTATACATGTACATGTACATGTGTGCGTTTATGTATTGCCTGTCTTGTTACATGGTCTTCTTAGTTTGATATTATAATTAATTTTTATATTTATTTTACTTGCTGTACATGTGTCATAGGGTTGTACACCATTCATGAGAGCCTGTCAGTATGGACACTTGCAATCATTAGAACAACTGGCAATGAAAGGACTACCAATGCAAGGTACTGTATACCATAGATGGGGAAATTAGTGTGGTAGAAAATTTTTGTGTTTTAAAATTGTGCTGCGATTTAATTTTTACTAAATAAGACTGTGCCATGTATTATTGAATGTGGCATATAATTATATGGGTGATCTAATTTTTTTGCGAAATTCTAATTCAGTAAAATTTAAATCACAATAACAATTTCCAGATAGACGGTATAACTTTTCTAGGAAAGGATTCTCCATTTTTTACATTTTTGATGCATGTACATGTACTGTTGTGTAGAAATTTTGAACTGATTTCAGTCAAATTAGATTTATTTTAAAATTTGAAGTTGTTAAAAAATCAGGTCAAAGACCCAGTACTATAGTGCAGGGTGTTTGTCCAATTTTTGTTTAAAATCACAAAAAGAAAATTGTTCATTTTAATTAAATGTTTTGATGTTGCATGCATTTACAACATGTACATGTACATGTACATCAATTTCACCAAATGGTGCATTCTGTATAGTGCAAAATTTTTTAGGGCTGTAAATTTCTCAAATTTCACAATTTTTTGAAGATTCACAAAAATTATTGTCATGGAAATCAAATTATTACGGTACAAGACGAACAGACGGCATAAATTTGTGAAAGTTAAATTTGTAAAATTCATATGAAATTTACAAACCTCGAAAATTTTGCACTATACGATGTACTGTAAAAATTGATTCTCACCAAAAATTGTTTATTATTTTTAGTGGCTGATGGTACAGGACTCAGAACATTGTTCCATTGCCTTCATCCTACCGGCAGACATGTGAAGTGTCTCTCATTTCTACTGGAGCTTGGAGCTGAACCTAATGCTAAGGTAAACTTACTGCATACATTGTAATACTAAGGTACATTTACAATGTAACGTTTTTCATTTTGTATAGAGTAAGTATGGTTAATCCGTAATTCCTATGCATGTACATGTACATGTGTACATGTACATGTATGTTAGTAATCAATTAAAAACTATAATTACATTGTACGTACATGTACATGTACATGTATTTTTTATACTTATACATGTACATGTACATGTACGTGTTTGTACACTGTACATTCTTACTGGCTTTACTTGACCCTTAATATTTGCATTTACAATGTACCTACTGTACATGTACATGTAGCCCATTAGTTACTGCACATTTTATAATTTGTTATTCTTTAGACAGTAGCTGGTCTACCATTAGTGTGTGCTGCAGCTAAGGAAGGACTTGTACCTCAACTTGAGAAACTGTTAGAGAAAGGAGCTGATCCTAATGCTAGAGATGTTGCTATGCGCACTGTATGTTTTTAATGTACATGTACATGTACAACGTACATGTTCATGCATGTGCTGTACATGTACATGTATACTTCTAGAGTAACTTTACATACTGTACATGTACATGTACATTGTATGTGTATAGCTACTGTAATTTATACATGTACATGTACATGTAATAATAATAGTGTGAATGTACATGTACAATGTACAGTAGTACAGGGACTTTGGCCAAATTTTTCAAAAATAAAAAGGAAAGAATTCTCTGTTTTAATAATTACATACGGTACATATGCATGTATACTTCTGATACATTATATAGTTCATGTATATGTTTTTATGTTGTGTTGAAGGTTTAAGCTGATTCTGAACAAATTTGAATTTTTTTATAAATTCTTAAAGTTGCTCAAAAATTTGCTAGAAATCAAAAGGAGAGAATTTTCCATTTTTCTAATTGTTTCATGTACAATGTACATGTATGCATGTTCTTAGTGTGTTGTGTGAAAAGTTTGAGCTAATTCTGATCATATTTGAATTTTTACAAATTTCTAAAGTTACTCAAAAATCCGGTCAAAGTCAAGGACTTCAGCCAAATTTTGCCAGAAATTAAAAGGACATAATTTTCCATTTTTATAAGTGCTTCTGATACATGTACATGCACATGTACATGTTCTTATGTTGTGTGGAAAATTTGGATTTGTTTTAAAGTTGCTTAAAAATTTTGTCAAATACAGGGACTTTGGCCAAATTTTGTCAAAAACTGAAAGGAGAGAATTCTCCATTTATTAACAATTGTTTCTGGTACATGTACATGCTCCTATGTTGTGTGGAAATTTTGTGCTGATTCCAATTAAATCTAGATTTTTTACGAATTTTTAAAGTTGCTCCAAAATTGGGACAGTGTCCTTGTACTGTAATATAGGGACTTTGGCCAAATTTTCCCAAAAATGAAAAGAAGAGAATTTTCCTTTCTTATAATTGTTTCTGATACATGTACCTTATGTTGTGTTAAAAATTTGAGCCAATTCTAATCAATTTTACAAATTTTTTAAGTTGCTAAGAAATCTGGTCAAACTGTGCACAACAAATTTTTCAAATTTTGCCAAAAAAATTAAATTTTCATTTTTATAAATTTTTCTGATACATGATTCCAATCAAATTTGGATGTTTATGATTTTTTAAAGTTGTTTAGAATTTGGGCCTAAGGCTCTAGCCTTTGATTTCAGGCAAAATTTTGTCAAAAAGGCTAGGAAAGAATTCTCCATTTTATTATTTTCTGGTACATTGTGCATCGACTTTTAGCTGATGTCAATCTTTTAATTTCAATTTTTATTCAATTTGTTCAAAAATTGGGCCAGCAACCACCAAAAGCTTTAGCCTTTGGTCTTTGGCTAAATTTTGAAAAAATGGGCTACGAGAGTTTAATAATTTTGTGATGCATGTACATGTACAGCATTTACGGTACTTGCTTGTGCATTATACATGTACATGTGCATGTGCACATTTTTAGCCTACAGTATACATGTATAGTACATATCAAAAAAAAGGCTAAGTAGCTACGCCCGCAGTTACTCTGCTTTTGCGTAGGTAGTTCGTTGCTACTGCAACAGTAGCTTGACAGTAGTGCGACAGTGGAAGACAATAGCATGGAGCAAAAAACATCCTAAACAGGCTTCTAGAAGGAGAGAGTGGCATTATAGAATTGAACTTGGAGAGGACAGACAGCTAAAAGAAGCATCCACAAGTTCTACTACAGTACATGTGTCTGGGTGGGATCGCAGCATGACGCAGTGAAGAGTAACGAAGAGTAGCGAAGTAGTAGCAAAGTACATGTACCTGCGAACTTCAAGGTTCTCTTCTCTACTGTATCCTACATCTACTTAGCCTTTTTTATGTCCACTGTAGTATACAATGTACATGTGTGTGTTGTGTATCAATTTTGAGCTGATTCTGAGCACAGATACATGTATGTACAGTACACATACAATAATGCACATTGTTATTGTCTTTTGGTTGGTAGTTTTGTAAAAATACATGTACATGTACATGTAATTTTACAATTTTTGAATATTTCTCATTTGAAGTATTTCGCCAATGCCCTAATTCTGGACATCTGGATGGCGTTATCAATAAATACCTGAAATATTTTAAGTGAAGCGTGTTTGAGTGTGTGTGGTTACAAGTAGCCATTTGTTCACAATTAGACAATTACGTCTACATACAAATGTGATTATTCCTTCATGCATGCATAGCTAATGCTGTCATGTACAGTATGTGCATGTACTCACCTGCTTAAAGCCAAACAGCCATCACTCAACAATTTTGAAGGCAAAACTTTATGTGTTCACTTACTGTACATGTAACTAGAACATTATTGTACATAAGATATTTTGTTGATTATTGTGCATACACTGTAAAAGGACACATTCATTTTGCCTTGTCAACAGCTTTGACTTTGCCCTTGAAGTCTATAATGCTGATCATGGGCATGGCATTAATTCATTAATGACATGACAATTATTTTAATGGATAATCTGTACATGTACATTGAACTTGCATACACGTGTACATATACATGTACATGTACATGTACTGTACATGTACATGTACATGTACATCTATGTATGTGTACATGTATGTACATATGTACATGTACATATAGGGGTATTGTCCTTTCTCTCTCACTTCCTTTCTTGATACTCTCTCTTTCTCTCTTTTTTACTTCCTTTCCTTTTTGTTCTATTCTTCAACATGTACATGTACATCCTTTATCTATTTCCTTTTTCCTTCTCTTCCTCCACATTAATGATGTTAAGCTATTAGTGGGACTGTACACTAACATGTGTCACTGGCTATTTTGTTTTGGGGGAGACTGAGGGAATTTCAGTACTATAATTTATACATGGAGCATTAATTTTATAATGGGCATTTCTTATGTTGTTTTTTTCAGTACATGGTACATTTCTGCCAGCTACATGTACATGTACATATACTGTATATACATGTACATGTACATGTAGAGCCCAAGCCTTCCTTGTTACTATGTTTATTCCTTTCTCTTGTTTCTCCCCTCTTTGTTTTTTCTTTCTCACTCCCCCTCTCTATCACTCCCCCTCCCTCTCCTCCGCTCCATCAGATATTAGGTAAGCCAGCTGTTGTTTTCGCTACGGAGGCTGGTCATTCAGATTGCCTGAGGCTATTAGCTGTATCAGGAGCTGATCTTGATGCCGTTTTTGGTGACTATAATCTGAGCGCACTTCACAGGTAAAATGGACAACAACACCTATAGACTAATGACGATAATTGATAGTCTTGTGGTCTCGCATACCGCATACCTATCCCAAGCCTGAATGTACACAATTCCATGTATTATACACAGTATACAGTACATGTACATCAATTTATCTAATAGTATTACTTCATCTTCAGTTTAATTAATGTGTGTGGGTGTAGGTGATCGGTGACTAGGTGGTGTGCATTACTCAGCTATTACATCATTGCACTGTATTTACTCAAAAATGCTAACGTAACATTTTAGTGGGGATTGTCATGTACAATGTTGTACATGTACATTTATATAGTAATGCTTGTACATGTATCTGAGCCAATGAGTCCTTCATTATGATGTAATGATATTGTTACTGTTATTAATAATTGTTATCAATATATCACAAAGACTGTATTTATTATGCATGTTAATATTTTAAGTTTGTACATGCATTACATGTACTGTAGTATGAAAGTGGGGTATTTTGAAAGTGGGGTGTACTGTACTTGCAATTTTACTTTACCTCAACTTGATCATTATCATAACCATTATTATTATTATTATTATTATTATTATTATTATTATTATTATTATTATTATTATTATAACTAAAAGAAGAAAAAAAACAAAACAAAAAAAACCACAAAGATGTTAGTATTATTATTATTATTATTATTATTTTTAGAGCTGCTAGTCTGGGGATGTTTGAGTGTATTCAAGTCCTCTCAGCTTATGGTGCTAACTTTAATATTTTGAGCAGTTATAATGATACAGCAATTCACTTTGCCACAGTAGCATACAAACTACTCTGCATCAGACTACTGGGACAGAGAGGTACAGTACATGTATGTGCATGTGTACTATACGTAATTGTACATGTACATGTAATGTAATACGTACATGTAGATGTGGGTAGTAGTAATGCAATTAGTGGGTGGGGATAGTTTTGGTATGAGTGGTACAGTACGTGTGTGTATGGGCTGTGGTTGTTTTACTTGTTAGTGATTGCTGTTGGTTAGTGAAATATTACATTCTTGTTTTTGTTTTTGTTGTGTTTATACACAATGTACATGTATTTGGCAATTGTGGGAATCAGGAACTGTTTGATTACAAACTATTTGTATGTATTGCTTTGGTGGTATTTTGTTGTTACAATTTATTATGTAACAATCCAGATGAGCTTCATTCCTTCTCTCTTTCTACGTGTACATGTACATCTACAGCACCTGTACTGTATTTGTCCTCCCTCTTTCCAAATAAACAATATCATAATGATTTTATTATTATGCGGTACTACATGTGTACATGTACATTTGTATAAGTTGTACTTTAATTTAGGCAGATTGCATGTACTATGTACAATAGTGCAATAACTATACAGTATGTTTGTTTCTCTCTACCAATACTCTACTGTAGGTTGTCCAGCTAATGAAGTCAACGAAGTGGGCCAGACTCCTCAGAAGATAGCTAAAGCTGAGGGTATGAAGGATGCCTTGAAAGAGCTTAAAAAGCTAACAGGATATCAGGACAAAGTTGGAAAGGGTGGAAAGCCAAAGGGATTCGCTGAGTCATGGTGCATAAAGGTAAGCCTGCACTGGGCTCTGCCTTGATAGTTACATGTACATGTACATTAAGGTTACTACTGTATATTCTTTGAGGCTGAGTCTACTTGTTGTTATAACGTTTTATGTCTGTCTGTGCTTATGTAGAGTGGTCAAATCAGACTTTAGTGAATGTTGTACATGTACATGTACACTGTACATACTGTACATGTAGTGCTACTGTCTCTTTAGTTGTTATTGTTTCTATGGCTGCTAGCTGATCTTGTGGTACAATCTTAAAACTTTAAAGAGTCTGATTTATACAATGGGCTAGCTAGCTACAATGTGCATGTACATGTACTGTACATGTACATATAGCATGGTTAATACATGCATGTACATGTACGTATATAAAGCTTGTGATACATAATGAACCATGTACTGTACATGTATGGTGGGAATTTTTTGGTACTTTAGTGCTAGTTGGTTACAATTATTGCCTGAACTACATTGTATGTGTACATGTACATGTACATGTACAGAGTACATGTACATATACATGTACATGTGCACATCTCATGTTGTGTGGTGTAAACTTTTTGATTTGTACCTCAAAAGGATTCACCTTTATTTTCAGGTGTTAGAATGTACATTTAGCATAATTGGCAATAACAACACCTAAACCATAGCAGCTTTATCCTCCACTGGCTCAAAGTCAATTGGAAATTTGACACTTCAAGTGTTTTTATTTGATTTTTACATTTTGTATTGATTAATGAGTCTCCCAATGTAAACATGTTTTTAAGTTTTTGTGCATTGTACAGTACAGTACAGTAGAATTTTGACACATTCTCTTATAATTAGTGTCATGGCAAATGTGTATTTACATGCATGTATCCCAAAATCCTTGTACATGTACATGTATCGTCACCAATTTACATGTACAATGTACATGATGGCTACATGTACATGTACATGTATTTTAATATGGGTTTCCCACAAAGCATGCTAGTGACATGTATCGTAAATACATGTAAGTTAAAAAGCATGCTTGACATGCTTACAGTATATAGAAGTTTTTGAGTAACTTTTAAAATTCAACTTTGATCGGAATCAACTCAAAATGATGCATGTATCTACATGAATCATTGCTGTGTTTGATGACATTTGACAAAATATCAGTATGGGATGATTTGTCAAGTTTTTGAACAACTTTAAAAATCCACTGACAAGAAGCTGAGCACTATACTAAAATCCTGTAATTATAATCATAATATTTCTACATGTAGTTATATGACTGGCTTCAAGTGAACAAACTGGTGGTATGGGAATCACTCCAGAACTGTGTTGACAATAAAAACGGAGTACTACCAGTTGAGACATTCAAGACACTAATAGTTGAAGGAATGGAGGCACCAATAGGCGAGGAGGACTGGCCCAAGCTCCTAAAGATTTATGACAAGAAAAATGAAGGAGTATTGAACTGGGAGGACCTCCTGTTAAATCATAAGTACATTCATGCTGTAAGTATTGGATTTCTCATACACTGTATTGATACACTGTATTCATGATATACCTTTATTCATGGATTGTACATACATACATGTACATGTATTGATGGTGTTTTATGATGGGATACCTGATGACACTGTTCTGTAATCCCTGGTATGTCTCTGTGTACATGCTCCAAAATTGCAGTTTGATATTGTTATTCATCATGTACACTTGTATGTGTTTTAGTAGTAATTATTGGAATATTTTCTGAATGCATTGACACTGTAATTTGTAGTATTGTGTGTTCCCCTCTTTTGTAATTGGATTACACCTTCAACTTTCATTTTTAATATTAAATATTTCTTTCTGTGCATGTACAGCACATACACTGTACATGCATGTACACATGTATACATGTAGTATTATGCTTTATTATTTTGTTCTGTAGCAATTCAAATTGGGTCCTAATGATGACATCAAGGGAAAGAAAGTAAGTGACATCTAATATGCTTCAGCTATACATATAGAGTACAATTGTACATGTACATGTAGATGTACATACATTGTACATGAATGATCTTGTATTAAATTTTTTGACACTTTTTGTGCATGTACTGTAGTGTGTATTTACATGCTCCTACAATATCTCATCATTTTATAGGGAAAGAAAGGGAAGAAGAAAGGTGGAAAGAAAGGAGGGAAGAAGGTACAACTGTAGCACTATGTACATACATACATGTACTTTTACATATGCATATCTTATATGTTATATGTTACATATCTAATATGTTATATGTTACATAATGCATATATGTTTTACATATGTTAGGGAAAGGGAAAGATATTGTTTCCCATTTATTTTGAGGCTGAGCGTCCGCCAGTGGCTGGAGTAGCTGATGGACTGATAGAAAGAGAAGAAGTGAGTTTATTGACTACATGTACATGTACATGTACAGTGTATATTACATGTACATTGTACAGTATCAAAGTTTCAAGGGACTGAACTTTGTGAGTGGGGCTACAATAATATTATGATATGCAGTGTACATTGTATTTTCACAAATCAATTTTTGCTAGTTCAAATACAGAAAATACAGAAAATCCACAAAAAATAGGGAAAGTTGTACCCATACTGTAAAACAATACTCAAAGGGAGAATGAACGTATTATTTTAAGAATGTTTTACATGTAGGGAATTGGTATTGTTTTGATAAGGCAATTAATCTAACAAATCACTTGTTACCTGTACATGTTACATATACATGTACATGTACATGTATTTTGTGTTGATTTATGGGATATTTTTTGACACGGGTACTTAATTTTACACAACAGATTCAGTGTAATCACACGTGAATGAAATAATATGTGTAACTCCCACTTGTAATGGGAAATTTTGTGCATGTACTTGTACATGTGGTGGTTTGTTTGATGAATTTTTAGTAGAACACTGCTTAATGAGACATTGCTTTCAGCTTTCAATAACAGCATAGCATGCATTGGCACTAAATTTCCTTTCTATTGGTACTATGTGTACGTGTACTTTCCCTCCTGTATCTCCTTTATTACTCTAAATTCTGTCTCTAATTTGCATTGGCATCTCCCTCACTAATAGTATAATTATACTGTTGTTATGGATGGGAACATGAGGTGCCTTATGTCCAGTTGTGAGTGGATAACACCTGCCACTGGTTTCCTTTGAACCTGTAGTACATTAGTATTTTTTTCCCTAACTTAGGGTGCTGTAGCTATGAATGTACATGTACATGTACATGTACATGCTGTATGTACATGTACATGTACAGTTACACATTGGCATTGATATTTGATATATTGTACTTTTACATTTACTCTTATTTATTCCTTAATAGTATTTAACTGATTATCAAAGATTCAGTGTACCTCTACCTAATGGACTCATTGATGATTCACCATGGTACCTCATGCCTCAAGGTATAATTATGGTATCAATATATGTAGTATATGTGCATGTATTAATTCAATTAATCTATCAGTATGTGAAGTTATTGTATCTAATTGATTTAGTGGTCATGATCTTGTCACTATATCTTTACTTGCTAGGCTGTCTCAGCTCCACCCCCTCATGCTCTTATTGACCATACAGTACTCTTTACTCTTCTGTATAACTACATGTACATTTACCATGACTACATGTTTTTTGTACATGTACTGTGTGTGATACATAATGTGACAAACTTTTATTCCTTTTCTTTAAACAGTGTACAGTTCACATGTACATGTACATCTCCATAGTTTGTGTGCATACATGTACATGTACATATCTTTGTGCGTGATTGTCATTAGTGTAAGAAGAAACCATGAAGCTACATTTACATGCATGTACATCTTCACTGTATGTACATGTACATGTGTACATGTTCACTGTGCATACGTATAATGTACATGTACATGTACTGTGTACATGTAGAAGTATAATTCTGTATAAAAACCTGCAAATAGAATTACACTTCAATAAATTAAATTTTCAAATTAGTCATCCAAATACATGTGTACATACACATATACATCTAGCTACAGAAACTCCATGCATTTTTTGGCTTTTAACATAATATTTGCTAATGATAGTAATAATTGATTTTTACCTTTAAAGTAAATAATGTACATGTACTGTACTTGTACATGTGTACTCAATAGCATGTATATGTACTATGCATGTACATCAGCTCAGTAAATTAAAGTTTTGCAGTTTAGTTTTGCTAGGCGGTTAATTTATAGTTTTTATCATAATATTTATTGAAGAGTTGATTAGATTATTGTCAATTTAAAAGGCGTGTTTTTATCACAGCTGGTCAAAATAACTGTCTGGATTTGCCATTAGCTCCCCATCACCAAATACATGTACTACTTGTACGTGTACATGTACATGTATGTATAGTGTATGTGCATGTACAGTACATGTACTTCCTGGTTCAAACTGGCTGTTGGACCAATTCATGTGTATTTTATTTCTTTTTCATGTACTGTACTTGCCTGGGTTTATTTTGATTTATTTCCTGTATTATTTCATTTTCTTAAGATTTAATCTACATATACATGTACATGTACATACATGTACATGTACCAGTATTAATTGTACATGTATTTATTTTATTATTATTGTAGAGCCGTCCTACATCAATCTATACGAAGCAATACGTCACGGAGACTTTGACTCAATAGAGCTGGCACTGTCAGAGACTGGAATGAGTCCTGACGCTAGGGACAAGTACAACAAGACTCCTTTGATGATAGCAGCAGCTCACGGACGCTGTGATGTAGCCGAATATCTCATCACTAAAGGGTAATGAGCTTATTGTGGAGTGTTTGCAAACTCTGTGACATACACTAATAGTCTTTGATATGTGTACTTGTGTACAATACATTTGTTCATGTACAATGAATATTGTATGTATATTGACTCTGTGTGTGTGTGTGTGGTGTAATTTATTATTTCATTTATCGTCAATTTTACATGTACATTACATGTACAGCTAGTTACATGTACAATGTAGGAGATATTTTTCATTCTGTAAATGTACATGCAGTGGCGTAGCCAGGGTAGGGCACAGTGGGGCACATGCCCTGCCAGTCTATGCTTGTGCCCTACCAACTGTCATAGTGTTCTGACTGTTCTCTTGTCTATAAATTGTATGTGAAGTCCACTTGTCCATAGTGTGCCCTACTACCATCATAACCCTGGCTATGCCACTGTGTACATGTACATGTACATACTACAATCAGGTGTTCATGTACAGTGTATTTTTTTATTTGATGTGCATTTGTGCTGTACATGTACGTGACATGTCTGTGTGTGTGACACTATGTGTTCTAACTTCTAAGGTTGAAAGTGATCTAACTGTGTGGCTATCTTTGTGAGTGAGTGTGTTGTAGCGCTGAGTGTCAAGTGAGTTTCAGATGAACTCTGTTACTGAGGAAAGAGTAATGCGTTTGAAGTGGGCCAATAAAAGTTAATTTTAGGGCGATAAACAATGTCTAGATGTACTCGTATTTCTGATAGTATTAATGTGGTTTCTTTGATCATGTTTATCTCAAAGGATACATGTACATATATGTATATGTACGTGCGTATACTTGTAAATGTATTTGTTAAGTTCATGTTAAAATCGGAGAATACATGTACATGTACTATACATACATTGTATCTGTACATGTACAGTATAGAAGGATTGAGGAAGGAAGGATTAGACTATGACAGTGAGTCTGGAGATGGTGTACATACATGTATACATGTATGTACATGTACATGTATGTGTAGATGGGTAGACTGGATACATGTACGTGTACATGTACATGTACTGCTGTGTGTGTTGTATTGACTGTTGTGCTTGGCTGTGAGAGCAGCATTCCATTGATCACCGGTCCCTTACAATCCAAGACTAACCAGTGGGCATGAAGGGACTCTAATCTATTGGAACTTACACTAACTGATGGAACGTTTATTTCGCTGATGAGCTACATAGACATGTACAATGTACATGTACATTAATTTATCTCTCATAATAACAAGATTCATGCATGTACATGTAGGTTTATAATATGGACTACATCATGAATAGTCTTAGTTAATTGTTGGGTACATATGTCCTTTTTTATGTACAGTCTACATGTTATTGAATTTTGTTGTTATTATCTTTTAATTATTGTGCTGATGTTGTGGACAAAATATTTTAATGAACAATATCCTACGCTTCTTAGAAATCTCAATCATAAAAATGGAGCTATCATCAGTTTTTAATTATCAGTAATTAAGAGCTGGCTTGTTTATTGCGTGTTCCTTTTAGAATAAGGACTGGTTTTCTCGTGAATAATGATGTGTTCACATTATGTTCATTACTTTTTGTTCTCTCTCTCTGTCTCTCTCTCTCTCTCTGTCTCTCTCTGTCTCTCTCTGTCTCTCTCTCTCTCTTCCCTCCCTTTCTTTCTAGAGCTGATGTAAATGCAATTGATAATTTCATGTGGACTCCATTACATCATGCTTGTCATGCAGGCGAGGTATATACATGTACATGTATATGTATATGTACATGTAATTCAATACAAACATGTAGATGTAGTTTATTAGTCATTACATTATATTATGTAACTCTGGCATGATTAACACTATACTCTTACTGTACTAGACATTGCATAGCCTAACAGTGGCATGTAATAGATTGTATGGGGGTGTATTGTGGAACCTGACATTTCGTGAGATTGTAATGCATTTTTAATTATAAACGAGTCACTTTGTCGTCTGTATTCAAACATTCCATGCCCAATACAATTATTGAGTCATCAGCCTCTACTCCTTTGATTATGCAGCTGTAGCATACATGTACATGTACAGTGCATGTACATGTACATGTATGTTCCATGCCAATCCTCTACAGTACATGTTATCATGCATGATGAGTACATTTAACTCAGTTAATGTGTCCGTAATGTGTTTGTGTGCATTTTTGTGATGGGATGGATTGGTTACTCCTATGCAAACATACTCCTCTGGTTGGAATGTCTCTGAGGGTATTCTCTGTGGTTAAGTGATTACACCCCATTATACTCCACTGTCTGTTCTTGTTTATCATCATAGGAAGCTGTGGTTAGGCTCCTATTGACTTCAGGAGCAAACACTGATAAACAGTCCTTCAATGGAGGGACTCCGATAATGAGAGCCATTGAGAGCTCACAAAGAAGTATTGTCAAACTTTTATTGGAGAAAGGGTAGGCACATGTACATGCATGTACATACATTGTAGGTGTACATGTGTTGCGTAGGATATGAATGTGAACATGTGTACTGTATGCATGTACATGTACATGTATTATAAGTTGTCTTTTAATTACTTATACTACATGTATATCGAAATTTGTTATATTCAGAAAATGAGAGTGGGATGAGTTGATGTAATGTTGACTCTCCAATAATTTTGCCTCCCCTATGCATGTACAGTACATGTACATGTATGTACTGCATAAAGTACATGCATATCAGTACAAGAAATCTATTTTTTATGTAAATGTATCTTATCCCATTTTATGATTCCTTCTCTCCCTCCCCCCCTCTCTCTCTCTCTCTTTATACAGTGCAAAGTTGAACCTTGAGAACAGTCATGGTGACACTGCGCTAGATATAGCCAGGAGCTGGGGTGACGACATCATATATGCCATGGTTTATGCGGTAGCAGCAAAACAACCTCCTCCGGAGGGAGATGGTATGTCAATGATGCCAGGTGTCTCTGCCACTAAAATTGCATTTGAGATAATTGAATTTTACAAGTTTGGTAGTCAGAGTTGTTATTGGGTTTATAGTGTTTATTGTCACTATGTGTCTAATGAGCAGCTTTTAACACCTCCAGGGAAAAAGGATAAGAAGAAAGATGATAAGAAGAAGAAAGGAGGAGGGAAGAAGGGGAAAGGAAAGAAAGAAGATAAAGGACCAGCAGTCATACCAGTAAGAAGAAGGGACACATGTACATGTAACAATTAATGTACATGTACATACTGTACACCCTGTATACATGTACATACATGTGCATTACATATGTACTGTATGTATGTACATGTACATTGTGTGGGGGGTAAGGGGGAGTTTGATAAGCTTGTGATATGAAGTGTAAGGACATTGGTATGTGAATCTCTATGATGTTTATGATTAAGTACTCCTTCATACCAAAAGAACCACAAACCCACTACCAATGGACTTGGAATCATAATTATATTATTAAAGTAGAGACATTAATATCTGATATCATGCTTACAATATCAATGACTCATCTCATAGTTTAAGCCTTGGAACTGTTGCTGTTAGTTACAGTGCAGTCTGTTTCTCTAGGGCCCACCGATAGTTCCTCTCCCTCTTCCGTCACGTCTCCCCACAGCCCAACAATGTGTGGAGGAGTCTAAGAAGCAAATCTCACTTGCTAGCTTACAAGCTGATACAATCGTAAAACCAGTTACGTCTCCTCGCCTCAGGCAAGCTTGGGGAACTGATCAATTGTCTCCCGTGAGTAAAACAATACTTTTGATCATTAACATTGTAAATAACTCTAACTCTTCTCATCTCTTCTCTCATTTCACTCTTTCTCTTCTTGTTATTTTTTACATGCATTATAGAGGCGGTTTCATGCACAAATGGACAAGGATAGAGAGCAGAGAGGCATAGATGTGATTGACTTTGATGAAATTCGAACTCCGTTTCAAATACAAGTTGCAGCAAGAGCTAAAGCCCTTGAAATGGCTGATTTTTGACCTTGCACTTTGACACCTCACAATTTAATATGTTGTACTATAGTAATAATAAATAAAATAATAATGATTATGATGACGATGATGATGTTGATCAGAGTATACATAAATTTCCTGCTTCCATACTAATTTAGCACGTCCCACTTTATTTGTATGGTTTCACGTTTGCAGAGCATAAATTGACGTTTTCTGAGCCACTTTGTCACTTATCAACCTCTCGACTCCTTCCCAGGAAATAAAGAAAATGTTCAAGTTCTCCTCACTGCTGTTACTCGTTATCGCCGGGGCCTGCCGGGCCAGCTTCTTTATACCGGGCAGCACCAACCAGCCAATGTCTTGCAATGAGCCAGTAAAGGGATCAGGCCAAGGGATCAATATAACGGAGAGCTGTAGTCCACTGTTCTACAGCCACTGTTTTCGCTACAGATACGGCAACACCTTTACTTACTTGCCTAACTGTGTCAAGAGTCAAAGTGAATACGATGCCAACGAAGCATTCCGACCTTACGTCGAAAACATCCTCTCCTTCAATAGACCAGACGCCTCTAATGCCACCAAGGAATGCCTGGATGAGCTCATTCCCTTGATCTGTAACGCCTTTTATCCACTCTATTATGGCTCGTCTTATCTAGCGCCATGCACAGGTCACTGCCAGAGTGTTTTCTCCAAGTGCATGGAGGCAGGTGTCCCTGTTAACCTCTCATCTTGGAACTGCACCTCTATGTTCGATACCAATTGTCCAGCTGTTAAAGATAGGGATATCAAATGCATGGAGCCTTGTAAAGTAGCTGAACCAGAACCTCCTTCATGCTTCAAGAAATGCAATGTTTCAGCTACATCAATGAAAGTATGTACCAAAAAGGAAAGAAAGTGTTCTGCCAGCCATAGGCAGGTGAAACCCTCGGTGTCTGGGAACCAATTTGGAAGATTTGAATTTGGTAAGTTTATTTTTTTTATTGTGGAAAACATTTTAATGATTCTTCTATTCAGGTGCTAAAGTTGAAGTACTAGAACAAGTCCATCTCTGTGAGCCCAGAAACTCGATTGCTTATAAAGTGAAGGTTCTTCACGACTACTTCCTTGATTGTAAGAACTGTCACAACACTAGTCAGGAAGTGACCTCTGGGAGTATCATATATGTTCTCACCACGGACACAGTTGATACTTGTAAGGAGAGATGCATTGAGAATATGATGACAATTGGCGAAACGTACTTCATTATGGGACAGCTTGTTTCGGATTACTTAGCACAATGCGGAACAAAAGTCTGGATATTGGACAGAACCAAGAGAAATAGATCGGTCATATATTTATGGGACAAAGTCCTTAAAGATAAAAAGAACAGGAGAAATAGCCTTTACGACCTTGCACTAGATAAGTTTGTCTGCAAATGGCCTTGCACACGTTCCTCTATTTCATGCAATAACTAACACTCATGTAAATTTTTATCTTCAATCTGTAAAATTAATGCATTACTTCTTAAGTCTACAGTATCATTATTATAACATGATTATCATTATTATTATTATTGTCCTCAGTTTGTTTCAATTAATTCACTATAATACTATATTATAATAGATCTACTAATTATTATTAAAATTTTATTCTATAATCTCTGTCACTTGCTGATTGGTAACTGAAGTGGAATATTGCTGCCTCGTATGACCCATCTATGGTCTGCTTTCCTTCGTCTCATTCGATACACATCGCTATCCAAATGAGACGCAATCTTCTTGTCTCTGTAGTCCTCCATAAGTTTCTTCCTTGCCAGTTTTAAGAGTGATAGGTTGCGCTGTGTTTGTGCGATGGATTCCATTGTTGACGCTGTTGCTCGTAGGAGTGTTGCAGCTTCAGGTAAATCAGTCCCTGGATGTTGCTGATAGACCTTTACCAATGGCCGGTCTAGTCTCTCTCTTTTGGTGATATCGGCTGATGACTCAGGGCCCTGCAGGTGTACCACAATAATTAAAAGGAATGCATTGTGAATAGGAAGAAACACACATACTGCTTAAAGGCATCATTGTCATGCAAGACATGCAGGAAATGGTTATTAAATCATTACCAGTAAATATCCGAGAGATTTCTCTTGCTGTTTCAGTAGTCTTGATGATCTCTGCTCAGTTAGTTTAGTTTCGCCGCTATTTACGAGTAGGTGTTGCTACAATTATGAATAAAAAATGATTATTACCAAAGCTGATTATTTTACCTCTAATGTGACAGTTTCTGCAATCTTTTGAGTTAGCGCATCGTTAACTAGTTGCTGCATTGATGACTGGTGCTGGCGTGACATTTCAATGGCTTGAGCACATTCATGCCTTAGCACTGAGCTCTTCTGACATAAATCCAATGCTCTTTGTATTGATTCCGTTGTAGCTGGAGTGACTGAGCTCAGTGGCCCAACTATTATGACAAGAGTTCAATGGTTGTGGTTAGTATAATTAGATTTGAACTGTCTGAGAGGAAACTTACATTGTTCGTGACTGCCCAGGAAGATTGCTGGAGCGGAGAGTGCTTTGATGTGTCTTGGTGACGTAGTGGGTTGTGTAGAGCGTGGATTACTTGACACTGAATGACATAACAGCTCTGTTGTGCGACTTCTCTCTTGCATCACTGATGTCAGAGCACTCCTTGACGCATTAAGCATCTATAATTAAATAGCATTACTTGGAAAGTCACTCATCCTTGAAACTCACTTGCAAGACTGCTAGCACGTTTTTTAGTCTACACTCAAGTCCATTTTTCTGCTGAAATAACTGCTTGTGCTCTTTACCCAATAAATGATCTGCCCCATCACTTGGGCACTAAATGTAAATGGTAAAGTAATTGTAATATTGTGCATGACATTACTCATTACTTGTTCTCTCATTGGTCTTTCTAGCCTCATTGATACACACTGTGTATTCATGGTGATGTCTTTGCGACAGTGATCTAGTGATCTTTCTAATTGTTGCCGTACACGGTTCAATGCTTTTATTTCTTCATTAACGGCTGCAATTACTTGCTTGAGGCGTATAACAACCTCTCTGGTTGCTCTCGCATATGAGTGGATTTTCTTGTTACTTTCATTGATGCATGAATCTCTTAATGATGGCAATGGATTCTTTCGTCTGAACTGATCTGACTTCTCTTCTGCTCTCACGATAAGAGTTTGGGCGACTTTTATTGCTGCTATAGTGGATTCTTTCCACTGTTCTGGTCCCACAGATGCCATTGGGGCTCTCCAGCAAAGAGCTACGCCCAAGGTGTGAAGTGACGTATGACGCCCATTTAAGAATACGGTGCCGTATACTTCCAAGCAAAATTTATTCGGGGGTTTCCGACTTTTCCCGAATACGAACGGTGATTGACGATAATGCTATCCTTATAAATGTAAGGTTTTGCCAAATACACTTTTGTTTGCTATGATTTAATTAATTTGGTTTATTTTTAAAATAAAAATAGCTCTTGTACTTTAAATATTGGAAATTTTTGTCAGAACTAGTCTTGCGTGCAGAAGGGGGGAGCAGGAGACCAGGTCAGAAACAGCTCAAATGTTCTACACAACACGGAATTTATACATATTGTACCATGATAAAGTGGAGAATAATCTCCTTGAAATTTTTGACAAAATTTGAGTAACTTTAAAAATTTAATTTTGATTGGAATCAACAAATTTTCTACTCCAAAATAATCACTTTTGGCAATCATTCATGTCCCATTTCAACCCCGACAATTTATGTACTTTTCATGCTTTGTGTCCATGCAGCCAGTGTATTATTCATTCACCACATCATTGATTATTAGTTTGTTTTTTTTTGTTTTGATTTCAGGGGCCCAGTGTATTTACTGGGTTTCCTTCAGCTCACATAATTCATTACCCTCTGATTTACACTTTTTATTCCGTGCTGTAAAGTTTATTAATAATAATAATAATTAGTACATGTTCCTGGGAAATTTGCCGTAAAAATAAGTTTTTCCTGGAGGATTTGCCAAAAAAATTTTTTGGGAAAATTTGTTAAAAATTTTAAATTGTTTTTCATAAACAATTTACTGGGAAATAGATTTTTCTACAAAAATTTGCAAGAAAATATTATTTACCATGCCTGGAAATCATTTTTTCCTAGGATTTGTCTGTGAAAAGTTAATTTTGCAGTGATTTGCTGGAAAATCAAATTTTCTGAAAAATTGGCCAGGAAAAAAATTATTTAGAGAACTTGGACGCAATTTTGGAGAAATTATAAACAATTTTTAAAAACCTAATTGTCATTGGAATCAGCTTAAATTTTTACAAAACATAATTACATAATAATGCATCAGAAAATTATATAAGTTGAAAATTTTCTGCTTTTCATTATCGGTGAAATTAATTTTAACCAATTTTGGAATGACTTAAAATTTGTAGAAAAATTTAATTTTAGTGGAATCACCTCAAACTTTCTGCACAACATAAATAAATGTATGTGCATCACAAAATTTAGATGATGTTAATGCAAATTTCCCCCATCAGCTCAGTGTTTTTAACAACACTGATGCATTGGGAGGTTCTATCCCATAAGTCATGCATGCATTTCATAACAATTAATGAGAGTAAGCTTCTTCATGCTCTTAACTATTATTAATTTTAGTAAAACTGCTACATAAAAATCAGTAATAAAATTAATAAGCTAAAATTACAAAAACAATGCACTAAACTATAAAAGTGGAACAAATCTGTCTTTATTATTTTCTACCACCTCTGTTTCTCACTTCATTGATAGTGCCATACAGCTCAACACTGATGTCACGATCAAAAATCAAACTGACTTCAACATCACTGTTATCATTGACAGCACTTATAGACCTTTTCTTCCAGTCCAGACATTTCCTGTACATTAGCTTTATTATCCACAGCAACCCAAACAACAAAGGAAAATACACAAGCAGTAATTGAAAACACTGGAGTACAGTCACTTCATTAATATAGTGCTTATTACCAGTGACCATATTGATCCTCATGCCAAGACCATTGATTAAGAGGAGAGCAAGCAAAGTGAGTGATGCTAATATATTGTGACCTGTTTTCTGAAAAGGTTGTACAACAGACTGTATACCAAATATGATCATCAAGATCATCTCATTAACAAAGTGATACTGCAAGTTATCGGAAAAAATGAAAAGGTTAGCTAAAATAGCTGTA
>NW_003546281.1:29345-31758 GCF_000090795.2 Amphimedon queenslandica | reverse complement strand
TTGAGGATGCTGTAAAAGAAGTTAGCCACTTGAATGAAAATATTATCCTGAAACTGTGAAATACCATGAATTGACATTTCCATTATGTGTAGCTGCTGTATAAAGAACACAATTGAATAAGCAGCTCCACTAGTGAAACTAATGTTATAATAAACAACCACTATGAATAGGATTGAAAGTGGAAATAACTCACTCAATACATAAAACAGCAACCCATAGTCACATTGCTTTGATTCAGCCTGACACACAAAGTAATCTGAATGAAGATAGGGAGAAGTTCCATTTTTACATTTCCCACATAGTTTACCCTCTCTCCCTTTATTACACATTATTCCTGATAAAGCATCACGATTGGCTTCGGATTTCAACTGGTAAAGCTGTCCAATTAAAAATCCTTTTAACTTTAATTTTTTGTTGCAATAACCCGGAGGACACTGGCCAGTGTATAGTTGGTTTTCTATGTTAGATATATTTTCTACATACCCTAACCAAAAATTGGGTAATATAAATATGGACATATCAGTTTCATTACAGCCCAATATTCCATTATACCATTGATCACTGCTCATTTTAGCTGAACAGTTGCACTTTGATGATTTCTTCCAGCTATCAATGACATAGCCTGTTGGGCATGGTAGGATTTCATATCGTAGTAAAATTGTGTAGTCTCGAAGGCCCAATACCTTTAATGTCAAGTTACCTGTTGCACCTGGATGAACATTTAATGTTAATAAATTATTGCCAACAATAATTGAAGAAGTATCTACAATGCTTGCTTTTAATTCATACCTGTACAATATTGGAAAGTACACTGTATTAAATGTCACTATTTGTTTTAAGTCATCATGAAATATCACAGGGACTTGCATTGTTCTACCTGGTACTACATACAACTTATTCACTGTTAAAGTAGCATTAGAAGTTTCTGTTGTCACATTCATTTCATTCAAATTATTGAAATAAAATTGTCCAAGACAATTATTAGCATTATCATTGAATGGATTATACATATAGGAGGGAATACTGTGTCTTCATTATTGGTGCAAGCATACCTGTATGGATGTAGTCCAGTGACAAATATACTTGGACCATTATTAAAGAAGTAGAATGTGACATTTTTTGCTTTTCCCTTGAAACTTTGAAGAAAGCACACATGAGAAGAAATGAAGATATGAGGATCAAAACTTTTAGCATGAATGGCTCCTGAGCTACGTGGTGTTCTACCATGATTGTTAGTAAAATTAAAAATTACATTATCTCCATACTGAATGACTGAGAAACCAGCTGTTGATATACCTCCTACCTCATTTCCACGGTTATGAATAAATGTCATGGTAGAGCTATCCTTAATAAAGATGTTTGCTGACACAATTGATAGTGCTGTTTGATCATTGCCCAAAAAACTTGTGTCTCCTTTAAATTGCACTTGGACTTTTGTTATAAGAAATGTAGCTTTCCCTTGATATAGTGAAATGTTGTTTGGCTTTCCTTTGTCAAAAATTAAGTTTCCTGTAAACTGACAACTTTCAAATTCTGGTATGCTACAAAATGTGGTGGTCATTAGTTGCTGGATTTGCTGTGATATGTCCATTGCTGCACTAAAAATTCCTTCATTATAGTACCAAAATGAATTCTTAAATAAAAGCACTGTTTTATTTTTTAAATTTTTTGCTGTTCCACCAATTTTTATTGCAGCTCCACCACCATATATGGCTTTGTTACCAATGAATCTGCAAATATTAAATGTGATGTTATTATAACCTGATTTTTCACTCTTAATTGTAAACAGCCCGAGCTTTAGTCCACCACCTCCTCCACCTAGATCACTAAATTTTGCAAAGTTACCACTAAAGTTACAAGCATGTATTAATACTTGATTGCCTGTAGCTCCTTCACATAGAGTTAGCCCAAGACCTCCACCACCAGCTACAACAATATTTTTAGAAAATTTACTTCTCGTTATTTTAATAGCCTGACCAATGCTTTTATTGCTTAATAGTACATTGAGGCCACCGCCATACAGGAGCATCCACTTTAAAACTTTTTTTGGTTTATTGTAGTAATTATACTCAAAGGATACAAATGAAATTTCATAACAGGTGTGATCAGTTAATGTTGACTTGGTGCAAATGCTTTCATTTTCTATGTCGCATTTAGATACTAGTATAATCATTCCTGAGCCACCAATGGTATGGTCAACAAAACTTTCAGACAGAATGTTCCAAGTAAATTTTGAGTTAATGACAGTAATCTCCTTGTAATTGTTTAAAAGTGCTGCACCATAACCATCACTTTTAGTGACAACTATATGATTGATGAGTACATGTGGAGTATTTTTAATTATTAAACCACTACGAAACCTTAATTTATTGCTATTGATATTGCCATAGGCGGCTGCAGGGTCGGGCATTTA
>NW_003546281.1:27498-29100 GCF_000090795.2 Amphimedon queenslandica | reverse complement strand
ATTGTTGCTCATTCTCCATCACCCTATTCTTCTACTTCCTCTACTAATACTACTACTAGTACTATTACCACTACAGAAGTCAGTTTTGGAGCTACACCACCCACTACTTTATTACAATAACCTTCGCTACCAAAAAATTGTGCTAAAAAGGGTGCGTAAAAGAGGGTGTGGCCAAAATCACGGCGCGCTTCGCGCGCCCAACCCATTTCCTGTGCCACACCCATGCCCGACTAGTAGTCAAATCCTGCAGCCGCCTATGGATATTGCTGAAACTATCCTCAATGGAGCAATGCATTATGGTCAAATTGTGCAGTAAAATACCTTGACTGTTATTGAAGTACAATCCTGTTGAGCTAGTATCATGCTCACCAACAGTACAGTTTATTGTAGCCCCTTGTCCTTGTATTGTGAGATTAGTCCAACCATCAAAGGGTGTAACACTGGAAGTATCAAGGTCAGGTGAATCAAGAGAGATGTCAACATTTTCGTTTGCTTCCAATTTCTTTGCGATATATTCTAATGTCTTACATGGTGTGTAGTCATGGAAGCACTCAGGACTGTTAGTACCATTGGCACTGACTGACAAGCTCAGCCCATTTACTCTTGATCCCACAATAGATAACAGCAATAGAAGTAATATCCAAATCATCTTTCAGGACAAGTACTTGATCAGATGCATTACCAAATGGAAATGTTTGAAAGTTTTAAACTAGACATTAGTCATTTTAGGCATGTGTTTTTAGGTTCTAGAGTTTCACTTTCAAAAAATTGAGGGGAGTAGGAGGTAACAGTCATCATTAATATTTATTAATTTTTTGTTTGTTTTTAATAGAAGACTACCACCGGTGATAAAACCTCTCCTATCACCAGCTTAAAATTATTACAAATGTTTATTTTGGTAAGACCTAGTGGACATCCTGTATATATAATAATATCCGCTTGAGTAAGTAGAGTAACATGAGCATCATTAAGTGAATCACAAGAACAAGTGGTAAAAAATCAGCAATTTTGACTGCCAAGATAGCAACTAATAAGACAACTTCTGTAGTGATTCCTACTATGAGCCAACCTAGTTTCCCCAGCTTGCAAAGTCAGTATGATTACTACATATGTTGCTATAGCAACATTGTCAAAAAGGTTATGAATAAGGAACTTAATGTAGACTATATATCTAACAAATCTTCCAAACATTCCCCATCACTATATTCAAGAGTGGATAGTATACCTTTGCTGTACTTAAGTTATATAACATTATGTCTATGTGCTATACTATAGATCTATGCATAGAATGTACTGAGAGCCAAAAAAATTATGAAGCATCAATAAATCTCACAAAGTCAAATAGAACACTCTCATCAGCTCAGCATTTATACACAAATTAAATGCATTGGGAAGGTCTATCTCACAACTTCAAATCAAGCATGCATACCCCAACAATAAATGAGAGTAAGACTAAGAGTTTAAGATATAGTTTGCTTCATGCTCTTAACTATTATTTAGTAAAACTGCTACATAAAATCAGCCAATAAAATTAATAAGCTAAAATACAAAAACAATGCACTAAACTATAAATTATAGTGTAGCAATAATCCTGTCTTTGTA
>NW_003546281.1:14345-19972 GCF_000090795.2 Amphimedon queenslandica | reverse complement strand
AGTTCATTGTAGCCCCCTGTCCTTGTATTGTGAGATTAGTCCAACCATCAAAGAGTGCAACACTGGAAGTATCAAAGTCAGGTGAATCAAGAGAAATGGAAATATTTTTTTTTGCTTTCAAGTTCTTTGCAATATACTCTAGTGTCTTACATGGTTTGTAGTCATGGAAGCACTCAGGACTGTTAGTACCATTAGCACTAACTGACAAGCTCAGCCCATGTACTCTTGATCCCACAATTGATAACAGCAATAGAAGTGATATCCGAATCATCTTACAGGACAAGTGTCCAACTGAATAGATACATCACTAACAACTCATGATATACAATTGTAATTCTATAGTTACTCTCACTGGGGTTGTGTGGTTAGATTCATTTTCACTTGCGTGCATGAGTTGTTTGTACATGTACTGGGCTGTTTCAAAGTTATTCATAATTATGCTTCTTTTTTACTTTCAAAATAATTTCTAAGGACAAGAATAAAAAACTAATAGAAGTTTCAAATCCTCTTATCATCTGGCCCAAATAGAATAATTTTGTTCAATAGCATAATGATGGTAATGACGACTAAGAATGGCTGGTGCAATACCAAAGCGCAACTATAATTTTAAAAAATTATTGGTTTTATAATAATAGAAATAATTTATGGATCTACACTTCACAGTTCACACATAACAATAATAAAAGTAATAATAAAACAGTCAAACTCCTCCTGCAGTACTCACAGCAGCTGAGAAAGAGAAGAGGAAGTACAGTGCTGCTTGTGAGGAAAGAAGGGCACTATTCACTTCTCTTTGTGTATCAGTGGATGGTTTAATGAGTAAAGAGTGCACAAAATTCATTCAGCGTCTTGCAGACAGTCTTTCTCTCACTTGGCACAGAGGCTATAGTACCACCATAAACTGGATTTGTATGAGGTTATTATTTGCCATCATTTGGGCCACCATCCTCTGTCTCAGAGGTTCTCGTACTAAGTGGTATGCTTTAAACCTGTAGACTGTGAATAATGAAATGTATGAATGTGTTACCAGTACTGTATCCACCTACATCTGAAAATTGGGTGTCATTTTGGATTGCAAGGTTTATTAAGCTGTCTAGTACTGGAATTTACAAACTATAGTGTGCATGGGAACTACTGTTCAATATTCATCTGATTTGAATATTGTAGCTTGTTTGTTTTTATGCACTGTTAGCCAATAATTATTAGTCTTACTATCCAAAAGGTGGTCTAAGTCTACCAGGGTCAAAAAATCTATTGCATGTTGTGCCATATTTTGTGTGTTGATTGTGCACTGATTGCTGTATTCATTGTATCTTAGGGGGAATAAATTTAGTTAAACTATAATGCCTTTAGAATATAAAAATCAAATTACCGAAGGACAATTTGTTATTATTTTACCAATTTAGGAATTTGTTTTTACCAGATTACAATGCAAAATATTCCATATCAATAATTATCTGTGCAAGTAATTGCATGTGCAATATTACATGCTTTAAAATAATACATGTACATGTATACTATGCACTGTATGCTTTTTATAGCGGGAAACTTTGAAGGAAGCAAAATTTGGCAAATTTTCTAAATTTTGGTGATTGGCGAATTTTAATTTTACAAATTTGTGGCCAAGTGCCATTGAGCATGTGCATAATGACTAAAAATGGCAAATTTTTATTTCAGTGAATGGCTATCAAAACGCCAATTTGCCAAATTTAATTCCCTCCAAAATTTCCTGCTATACGGTACTTTTAAGCATTATTATCAATATCAAAATTAAGTCTCAGTTCATTCCTAATAGCTTCAATCCAGTCCTCACGTAAAGCTATTGCTGCATCAGCGTAACTGCCTCTTACAGCATTGAATGAGCTTAAGAACTTTTGACAGTGCTCCTGCACTTGGGACACCTTCCTCTTAAAACTAAGACTAGCCTGGAACTCATTAATGCACTCTTTCATCAAAGGAGCCTCTTTAACTGCATTATTGACCAGACAAACTGTGTAAAGCTGGTTAGCAAGTTCAGAAAGACCTTTCTTAGGCAAAGAATTGAGATCAGCATAATGAGATACAAGAACATCATTGATCACTTTCTTTACTTTATTCACATCAACAGTAGCTGATGGACCTAATAGAGGTCAAAGGTCGGTATATACACACAGTATTATCTCACTTATACTAGCTCCTCCATTGGATGATACTGACGTTGATTCATGTACTTTATTAGAGGAAGGATCTGTGACATGAGGTAAGCTATTATCTGAATAAAAATAATCAATAAACTTCAAAAGTTTTCATTAATTTACTCATTGCTGGAAGTGACTTGTTGATGTATACAATTTTTGAAGGATCTATTCCTGTCAATTTAATAGGATAATGAAGTGGCTTTTTTGCAACACCAATTTCAGCATAGACTGAGATACTGCAGGTTGCATGTGAGGGAGAGGGATTTGATGAAAAGTGCTCAATAAAGGACTGAAATAACTGCAGTGAAGACACATAGTTCATTTGACTACACAATATAGGTGCATACTTCCATTGGTTCTTTATCAGGATCAACAGTCCATCCTAACTGTGGCGGAGTAGTTTCTAGAACCAATTTGAGGGTTCCATTTGGTTGAATAAACTTAAATGGGTCAGCAGTTTCATCATCATATTCAATTGATGACTGCTTGCTTTCTAAATACTACATGAACATAAATATAACAAGGTGAACTATTAAGTAAGTGTGCACATAAAAATACATTACCGTTTTAAGAACTTCCAAATCTCTAACAACAGAATACATAGCTTTCCAATGATTAACTTCTTTCTTTTTATAGTACATCATTCCAGAATACAATATATCATGAGAAGGTGCTAAAAGCATTAACAACATGTACATGCACTATTAACACTGTATAATATACCATTTTCAGCAATGGAATGATTAGTTGCACTATGAGAAGATTGTAGTGATTCATCGTCATTCTTTGCTGGACACTGTTCACTGGATATGGTAGTTGTAGCTTTATCACAATCACTTAGTATATCTGATGATTGCTCTGTTGTGTTAGTGTCATCAGTAGTATGGGATTCTACCTCATTGACTAACTGAGAAGGATCATCATTAATTGAGTCTATAAATCAAAATACATGCAGCATTATTGTATAGCACAAATTTTCAAGAGCTGTTAATTTCACAGATTTTGCACAATTCATTGAAGATTTACTAAATTAATCCCACAAAAATCAAGAGTACAATATGGCAAACAGTATACCGGATCTTACTGGTAATTTGCAAAAATTTAATCTGAGAAATAGAGTTTTGGGTAAATTTGCAAAATTTACAGCCCTTGCACTATGTGATGCATAGTATACAGTTACAATGAGGCGGTGTAGTACTTGTTGATGGAGTGGCTCTTGCTCCACTACTATTCTCTCCTACGCCATTACTGCTATCATTAGGTGTGTCTCCATTAGTCTCCTCATCACTATCATTATCTGTTCCTATACATCATACAAACACATCAACAGCAAATTATGCAAAAACTATTGTTATTGTGCGATGTATACCTTGACTTTGTGTATCATCTTCTGCTTCATTTCCATTTCCATTAGATATGTCTCCATTACCAAGATATCCAATGCCAAAAGCACTGAATTCATCACGTTCAATAGAACCATATCTGTTCCTTACATTAAAAGATCCTCCTTCAACTATACTGAACTGGTAGGCATCAGGAGACTTCAGTGGAGCTCTGACAAACTTGAGGCGATCAATCTGACTAGTGTTCCTTAGATCAACACAATGTTGTAGCTCTATTACCAGTGGTTTTAATAGTGCCTTAGATACTGATATTGCATATACTGCACTGACTAGCACAGTACCTTTGGGTACCTTGAAATTACCACCAGCTAGTGCAATAACAGCTATTTCAGTATCCTTGGACACTGCTCCTTGAGGACACTCTAATCTGAATCCATATTTCTCCCAATGGAGTGAGTGAGACCTGTCTCCTTGTAGGATAAAGAGCTTCTTTCCAGCTATAATGACACTAGAGTCTAGTGAATCTGAAACAATACAAAGACATCATACCGGTACCTAATACCAGTACTGTACACACACAATCATTCACATGTGTAAATGTGATGAACATGTATAATTTACCAATTGAAGGGATCAGGTAATTAAATTGTAGTCCAATGGAACTAGTTTCTTTGATAGATTGATCCTCTAAGGATGTGACTCTCTCCTGTAGTTGTGACTTCTCCTTCATTAGTTTGGCTGCATACAATTTATTAGCTTTAAGGTCTATAATTAATTAATCAAATATCAATAATTATTATTGATTGATGATGATACACTAACCAGTAATGATCTGTTTCTCATTCTGTGACTGTTCCTCTACTTGTAATGTCAGTTTGGCGATAACTTTGTCTTTATCAGAAATTTCAGCTTTGAGATTTTGATTGTCAGCTACACAATAAATACATTCTCTCATCTAATACATGCTGTGTGCATAGTTAACTAACCAATAATGATCTGCTTCTCCTTAAGATATTGTTCCTCCTTCTCCATATCAGCTGCTTTGAATTCGAGTTTCTCATGATTTTCTACATTTAAAACAAAAGGGTACTTGCAAATTCGTGTGGTAAGAAATCCTATACTAATGCATAAAGATAAAGCAAAAAAATACACCATAAGCCTCATCTTTCATGCATTGATGTAGGATTTCTTACCATACCAGTTTGCAAGTATCCTCTCAAAGCCTAGCTGCTATAACAGTCAGGCATTAGACATTTTTCAACCATTTTTGCTCAATTGTTTGACAGTATTCTGTGTTGTTTTACCATTTTGTCCAAATATAATTTTAAAATAATTTTACAAGTTTTAACTGATTAAAAGCAATTTCACATATCATATTCAAACCTATTAATTATGTCCAACTGCAGGGTTTCCCACAAAGCATGCTAAAGGAGCTAAATAGCATACTTACAAGAACTGCACATTCTAATTGGAGCAACCGTTAAAATCATAAAAACTAGGGAAAATGCAACGCATTAAGGGGCGAGCCTGAGCTGATTAATGTGTTAAATTATAATTATGTAAGAATTATTAGTAATTATCAATTAAGCATTAACAAGTCATAATCATTGTAAATGTTAAAGTGAATGTTAACTAAACATTGGAATACAGTCTTATTCATTATGAATGATGGTTTGAATGACATTTTTCATGTCATATGTCACTCTGATGTGACTGACAGCAAATAGTCTTTCCATCAGGAAGGACATCAGGATTGATGGTAGAGATTATCTTGTCAGCATACTCAATGATCTTTTCCTTTGTTGACTCCACAAAATCAGGTGATGATGAGAGAAGGTTCTCAACATTAGGAGCATTGGGTAACCAAGCTAGTCCATGTACATGAGGACTGCCTCGATGTTGCCACTCAAACCTCATCCAGTAGTCTGTGGCTTTAAGAGTATTGACATAAAAAGCATCAAAAAACTTCTGGATCCTGTAGTAGAAGAACCAGTCGGCTAAAGCAGGATTATCAATAACAGCTTTAACACGAGCCTGCTTATCCTCTGGATCTTCAGGACAAATGAGGTTTGCTAACTCAGGCCACTGGTGATCAGCAGCACTGTGA
>NW_003546281.1:6329-13113 GCF_000090795.2 Amphimedon queenslandica | reverse complement strand
TGTGTGTTTTCTTGAATTTTCTCTGCTGATGAAGTGTCTTGACAAGAGATCAGTCCTATGTTGCTGCAAGTAAGATTGGCTATGGTAGGTGCCATTTTTATTTCATTGCAACCACACCCACATCAATGAAAATATTTCATTAGAATGTTACCGCATTAGATCATTGATTTTTAAATAGATTGTGCACACATGGGGTGTGACCAGAATAGGCGTGACTGGAGACGTACGTACATACATACATACATACATACATACATACGGAGGGAGGGAGGGAGACTTCGCCTGAGTGGGGCGAGCTTATGCTCGCCCCAATTATTACTAGGCGAATGTAGAACATTGAAGGGGCGAGCACAAGCTAGCATGGCAATATACAATGTTTAGATGTCACAAAGGCTAATGTTGTTGTCATGTAACTTGAATGATACACATGCAGAGCCGCTCAGAACTTGTGACTTGCATACATGAAAGGAAATTTTATAGCTTGCTCTTCTAGCTTTATTAGCAGTGAAGAATCTCAGTTGTAACTTTAATAAGTATAATTTAATTTTTACTATGATATTTTCAAGCACAGTACTTTAAGACTTCTTTTCTCTGATGAGCCATTTGAAGTGCTTTATTCTGTCATTCAACCATAATTAATAAAAACTTGAAGATTTGTGTGAGTTTTCTTAAATTTTCTCTGCTGGCGAAGTGTCTTGACAACAGATCAGTCTTATGTTGCTGCAAGTAAGATTGGCTAAGGTAGGCGCCATTTTTATTTCATTGCACTCATAGTACCACACCCACATCAATGAAAATATTTCATTGGAATGCTACCGCATTAGATCATTGATTTTTAAATAGAGAGTTGTGCACACATGGGTGTGACCAGAATAGGCGTGACTGGAGACGTACGTACATACATACATACATACAGACGCTTTCTCGCCTTAGTGAGGCGAACTCAGGCTCGCCCCAATAACTAGGCGAATGTAGAACATTGAAGGGGCGAGCACAAGCTAGCATGGCAATATACAATGTTTAGATGTCACAAAGGCTAATGTTGTTGTCAAATTGTAACTTGAATGATACACATGCAGAGCAGCTCAGAACTTGTGACTTGCATGCATGAAAGGAAATTTTATAGCTTGCTCTTCTAGCTTTATTAGCAGTGAAGAATCTCAGTTGTAACTTTAATAAGTATAATTTAATTTTTACTATGATATTTTCAAGCACAGTACTTTTAGACTCTCTTTTCTCTGATGAGCCATTTGAAGTGCTTTTATATTCTGTCATTCAACCATAATTAATAAAAACTTGAAGATTTATGTGTGTTTTCTTGAATTTTCTCTGCTGATGAAGTGTCTTGACAAGAGATCAGTCCTATGTTGCTGCAAGTAAGATTGGCTATGGTAGGTGCCATTTTTATTTCATTGCAACCACACCCACATCAATGAAAATATTTCATTAGAATGTTACCGCATTAGATCATTGATTTTTAAATAGATTGTGCACACATGGGGTGTGACCAGAATAGGCGTGACTGGAGACGTACGTACATACATACATACATACATACATACATACGGAGGGAGGGAGGGAGACTTCGCCTGAGTGGGGCGAGCTTATGCTCGCCCCAATTAATTATGATCTTAATCAGCTCAAATTATCTACACAAAATAAGAACATTTATACGTATATTATGGGCAAAAATTTGCTAATTTTGCAGAGCAAAAGCCATGCATGAACCAAAGGGACACTTGGATCCCCTTTTAAAAATAATAAAATCAGTTTTAAACTATAATAAAATTGTATACAAATTGCTAAATTTATCTTTCTATGCTATCATTAAAATCTATGTGAAAAGGCTATACACATACATGTTCATGCATCACATTCAAATTACATAACTACAATGTAGATTTAATATGTGTTATTTTTATGATAATTAAATTACTACTATCAACTAGCAATACTGACTTCATACGTATAGATGTGAAAAACAAACTCACAACCAGTACTTTAAAAATCAATTGCTGAAGTAGATATTATTAATTAAAAGTTATTATTGTAGTAACATGCTGAACTTTCACTAAATTCAAACATGCATGCACTTTAGTGCTCTCATTATTACAAATGCACTTGTGTATTAATAAAGATTTATGCCAAGTGCTTCATTGCTATCCATAGTCTTTCATCAATTCTTAGTATACCCTTATGCTACTCTGAAAATTACAGGATTAAAGTTTAATATTACGCTACATAGAGTACAATACAAATTAAAGACTAGAAATAGAATCCCAAGCTTATTGTTTGAAAGTTTACGGTAGTAAAACTTAAATATGGCTTGCACTATTTGGAACCTGAGGGCAAAGCCCAAGGAGTTTGGGCACATACAAACATGGTGGTTTAACTGATTTAAAGTGACCACAAAGTGCTAATTGTGCATACTACCATAATGGGTAATTTTTAAGGGTTAAAATAAATTTAGATGTTGATATATACTGCCTATATATTGGAAAAGGAACTAGCAATTCTAAATGTAGTATGCCTCATTGCTATGAAAAAATTAACATGATGCAAAATATACCGGGTTTACGGTGGTTTTTGCCAAATTTACCAAAATTTTTACTCTACTAAATTTTTTTAGCTAGATGTACATGGTATACTGCACTTCTACATGACATAAATAATAAAAACTTTTTATTGAGTGCAGTCAGTGCACTTCCTGGTCAAAATACATATACCGTATACCGGTTTATATTTGTGGTAAAATAATATTTTCACGAATTTTGTGTCTTTTGCTCCATTGGGAAAATTTTCCACCACAAAATTCTGCATCTCTATTCCCACGTGGTGCAGCCAGCAAGCTAATTGTAAAAAATAATTCTGTGAAATCTTAGAAATGCAAGATTTGTAAAAAAATTTCCTCCGCGGAAATAAACCGGTATAGGGTAATGAGTTTTTGAGAGGTCTGTTGTAATTAGAAATTTGCATTGGTTACAGGTGTATTATGCACAATGCTATGCAACTGGAGCAAGAGGTGTGTGTCAATTGAGTCCAGGAACTGTGTATAAACACTATAGCATGTTATTTGTAACAACAATGAACATACCACACTGAACTGATACATCCTTGTGATCTTTAGTCTGGCCCTGGGCCATGACTATTTGCTCTTTGACTTGGTGTAGCTTTAATTGACGAGCATCAAACATTCTTTTTAAATCCCCTTTCTCGCTTAGAGCAACTTCTTTTTGTTTCTTGAGAGAGGATGCTTGCATGTCTTCCTCTAGCTTCTTTTGCAAGGTAACTACATGTAGATTAATAACAGACAAAGAATTATTAATCATTATAATATTTCAGTGATGTAGTGAAGTCAGCTTGCTTGCACATGCATAATGATGGTGCTATTACATTTTATATATTAGATTTTGATGAAAAGCTACTGGCAAATTACCATATAGCACTATATTTTGACAATTTTGCTCAAAAATTGTAATTGGCATTTTCGAGTAAGTATAACTCTTTATCCAGTAAGATTTAGAGAAATCTGCTCATATTTTTGAAGGCCATGTTCTAATTTACTGAAAAATGCTACCCGCTATCTCTAAAGTGCCAGCACAACGGAACTTGGCTCAACTACTCAATTTTCTTACTTTGAAGCTTCTGTACCTAGTGCTTGCATTTGAGCAACACAAAACAGTTAAGAAAGACTTTTCCAAGTCAAAAATAAAGATCTAGAAGCTTAGAACACGCTATGCTAAAGTTATTGTTCATTAAAGACAAATTTCAGTTGTACAGAATGAATGAATGAATGAATGACAGACACACTCAACAACTACCTATACCTCACATACACTGTTAAAACTGAGGTGTTGGCATACACTCGTGGGTGTCACAAATTTGGGTGTTGTTTACTATTGGGGTGTTGAATCAATCTAGCTTGGTGTTGTTCTATTGAAAGAGGGGTGTTACTACAACACTACAACTTGTGTCAAAGTTAAAGGATAGCCATGACACCCTTACAGGTGTTGCAATAACACTGTATTTAATACAGTGTAGGCGAGGCCAACTATACCTCGAGTAGGCGAGGCCAATTGCCAATCAATTGTGACCCAAATCGGCAAATGGGCATCAACATGTATTAAATTATTAAAATTATAAGTTATTAGAAGTGCATATTAATGGCTTAGTGAGATAGATAGAAAAAGGAAGTACCAGGTAGAACTAGGAAAAATACATGTAGGTATACTAAAAATAGTATACCTATTTTTTCCTAGTTCTAATACCAAGAACTAGAACTAGAACTGAACTGCAATTATACAAAAAAACAAAACTAAAACTAAAATTTGGCAATTAAAAATACTGGAAATATAAAGCTAGAACTACATGCACATGTACACTTTTAAATCACGAGAGCTAAAACTATAGAACCCATTTAATTAACTAAAACTAAAACCATAGAACCATATAGAGCCATAGCTATAATGATATTAGCTAAACTACATGTATATAAGATATAAAAACCAAAGATAATTGAACAATGAACATGTGCAAATAGCATATTCAGGGTACATTTTACAGCTGCATCTCAATTCTTTATGACCTCTCCATAGAGTATGAATAGAAGTTAAAGAATTAAAGCCTCTATAGTTTGGCACAAAACTAAAATAAGAAATAGAGTACTGCACAACACTAGAGCACCAGGGCCAGTGTTACGAATAAATTATTCATAAAGGGCACTTGTTGGCACATATAAATGGAATGTTTGTTACATATAAAATAATGTGCAATGCAATGTACATGTACCTTGTTCATCTGCCACACACTTTTCACAGTAATAGCTTGAGCATTTCTTTAGACACTTTATACACAATGGGTCAAGAGCGGGACGACAGGCTTTATGAACTGGCTCTAATTCTTCTTGCTTGATTGGTTTAGTACAATAAAGACACCTATAGGCTATTAGTAAGAAAAAATAATGCCATGCACAAATATCATAATGCTCTGGTTCTATGTTTTGAAATGCTTGAAGATCTTTAATAATGGTATGAATTGACAAAGGAGATACATTGACTCTGAAATAATCTGACCTTGAAGCTGCTTCATGTATGATTGCACAATGCTTTCAACCTCATCAACTTTATCCTTATCACCAGAAATACGCACACCTCTTCCATCTTTTGAAGGTTTGATAGACAGTCGGTCCTCCAATAATTCATTAAGCTTACACATATACATTGTAATTACATCGACGAGGGAATCATCTTCAAATGTGACCAGCTTTGAAACTGTTGCCTTAATACTGAGTTTGATGCTCATGTCTATACCATTGAGCTGCACTTTGTTAGGGTTACAGGCAGCCTTTGCTTCTTCACTTGACTCAAAATTAACATATGCATAGTCAGGGTTTCCTGGTATTATGGCAGGAGTTTGAAGGACCTCACCAAACTGACTGAAATATTTCTCTAAAGCCTCACCTGTAACCCCATGACCACTAAGTGTTACTTTAACAGTTGATGTTTCTACTTCGTTTTTTTGCAGAGTGATTTTGACCATGGGGCATTGCCCATAAAGCTCCGTTTTTTCTAACGATTCCTTGGCATCTACTGCACCTTTTAGTGACGAAAAATTGACCTTAGCATATCCCCCATTATTAACTTTAAGACTTTGGTAATCCGAATAGTTACCGCAAACAAGTTCCAATTCTTTCTGAGTTATATTTGGTGAAAGATTTGTCACTTTCAGAGTGTATGGCTCTCCTGTAGCTGTAGGAGGTGTGCTGCTGTCTTTCCATTTGTTGCCGGTTCCAGCTGGTCCATAGTGAGAGTGTCCTCGTGGTGATTCTATAGATCGCACATCTCTTTGTGGGGGCAGAAACGGAGGTACAGGAGATTCCGAACTTCTTTCAGTAGTATATCTACGACGTTCCTGCTTCTTCATTACTGAGTCGACTCAAAGAAATCTGGTCGTCCCTAAAAAACGGACCGGACCGGACCAACGGACCATGGTCGGCGACAAATCTGTTTTACGGACCCGAATGGTCCGCGACATCTCTATTTTACGGACCACTTTGCTCACTATACCGGTAATCTTACAGATTCTAAAAATTATAGCTAATGCTTAGGTCAAGATTTACTCTTGCTGAAATCCTGCTTCTCGGTTAGATATAAGCCCAAACCTTCAGATATTGTGAATTTAACAAATTTATTCATGAAGCAACTGTATACAGCCTGAGCCTGGTACTGAGTACTGAACTTGGATGTTGTGCAGTGACTAGTCTACAACTATGGTTTAAATATCTCTTACTTATTTGTGTCACTGTACAGTCTTAATGTGGCAAGCAAATCTTGTTCTGAATTCAGTGGAAAAACGGTTACAAATTAGATATGTAATAATAATTGCAACTTCTTAAATTTGTCAATGACCACATGTGTTGGTACAATTATTGTGGTTGATCATTTTATGCATGAATAACTTTAAAAATTTAAGTCTATACTTGATAGCATAACATGCAGTGTATGTGAAATGTATGCATGCAATAAAGATGAATATACCACTGAATAATGGCCTACTGAGATATTTGTAATGATTATATTCAAGAATTTACATGCACCTTTAATTCATAATAATTATTCAGAATTTTAAATAACAATAACACAAAAACTTTGGTACTTATATCTATCACTGCATAAGTGAACTACACAATAAAAAGATATTACAAGTGTTCATGCAGTTAATTGGTATAATCTGTACTGTCAATACTAATCACTCAAGATCTCCAGCCTCTGACATTATACTACTG
>NW_003546281.1:4334-6319 GCF_000090795.2 Amphimedon queenslandica | reverse complement strand
TTGGTCAGGCCTTTGGTGTTTCTTTTTATCTAGCCTCTTAACTCTATTCTCATTGCCGGCCCGGTCACTGTCAAGTTTAAATAAATAAATTAATACATAAATTGCTGATGCATGAATATAACAATTGATTATTATAGTCTACTAGATATAATATTATTATTATTAGTTTTAAACAAGTGTAAAATTAATTCAAGTTGATATTACAGACTTTATCAATACAATAAACTACGGCCTCACTGCATTGTATTATTACTCAACAGATATAGTAGATCTATCTCGATAGATAAAAATTATATTTGTCACTGAAGTTCTGTATGTTGTCTAGGCCATCATGGAGTTTGCTAGCATCATAAATACTGATGCTAGCATAGATATCTATGCTCTAGGACGGTCAGGTCCGTGATCATTAACGCGGAGTCCGTACTTTAGTCTTTTCGGGTCCCTTGGTCGGGTCAATAAATTAGTTTGTATCGGGTCCGTCGCTCGGTCCGTAAATCAGTCTTTTCGGGTCCGTTGGTCCGGTCCGGTCCGCTTTTTAGGGACAACCAGAAATCTATGCTATGACACCCGGTTCGCAGTGGCGGATCTAGGGGGGCCAGGGGGGCAATGCCCCCCCAAAAATTTTCTGGAGTAATATAAACTTTGGTTTACCTGTGTAAACTGTGAAGCAGCTGCAGTACTGGACTATGTAAACAATCTTTAAACCACAAAGGAGCTTATTTTAGCAGGCTTAGTCTTTATAATTTTTACTTCCCAAAAAGTTTTGCACAAGCATAGTTGACCACACCCCCTAATTACCCCTCCCATCTCACAATTGCCCTCCCAAAAATTAAATCCTAGATCCGCCCCTGCCGGTTCGTACACCTTTCCCGTCACATTAGATAGGAAAAGTTCGGAACACATGACTGTAAAAGTTCCGGTTATTAACTAGTTATGTATTAAATTTAACCCCTTATTTATAAGAATGGCTGCTGGAAAGAAGACCTTTAGTACTGTATGCCATTATGCATCGGAGCAAGCCACATGAAGGTTGCAATAAAGATGATGGTATGTTTAAAACTTCAGCCTTCACTACTGATGATTTCCTGCAGCCTAGCACTTGGTTTTTAAAAGAGGTAGCCCTACTTGTGTATTGTGTAAATATCCTGAACTACATGTATGCTATGCATCAGCAAAATATGTGATATTTCAATTGTAATGCATGATAAATGTATGTGTATAATTGTTAATGTGACGGTTATGAGCTAACTGTAGCCTGCTGATGTTCATCTCATGATCCATGTAGTAATATATTTGAATGGAACTAGCCCTTAATATTTTGCATTTTCTAGTATAATTGAATGGTAATGAATGATGATGCAATACTCAATTTTACGTTTTTGTTCAATTTATTCCTTGTATAGTATCACTGACATAATACACCTAATCCATGCATGCTACATAATGCATGCAAAATTTTGTGTACTTTGAACATTAAAGATACTATTGGTACCACACTACTTGTACTCATTTTAGAACTACTTTGGGACCACTAGGCCTGAAAATTGTTATACAGGTCTATACTGTGTTGTCATTGTACAATGTACAATAATCAGGTTATGGGTCTGATACAGTATAATTGTATCTGATTTAGTTTTACCTATAATCTTGCTTTACCTACCAATGCTACATGCCTGTATTGGATGAATTTTTAGCATGGAAGAAACATTTAGGCCTTATCAAAAATGTTTATTGAGTAGCAAAACTTTTGGTAAATAAATTAAACTGAAATAATGCTTTGTTGAAAGTTTTATAAATTAAATCACTAATAGTGTAACTGCTTGCAATTGAAATCTCTATTATAACAGTTATGCCCAGAGTGCCTTGTCTATGGTAGTCATTGTGATTGTTTACTTGTACATGTTTGGTCTCAGACGATTCCTCATGATTTATGCATTGAAGTTCCACAGTCATTAATCATGTAGTCTAAGTATTATTTGCTACAT
>NW_003546281.1:0-2906 GCF_000090795.2 Amphimedon queenslandica | reverse complement strand
ATAGTTACATTATGTCTGAAAGAAAGTTTTTAGTTAAAATAGTCAAGTTATGAAATTTGGTTGCAAAAACCTTTTAACCTTGCTTTAGCACTAGCTAATTATTGGTTTTAAGCATATCATTCCAGTTTTTTGGACTTGTGATGTAAAACCTTGGAGTTTTCAGAGTTTTCAGTTTACTGAATTCTGAATTGGACAAATCGTGAGACTGTGTACTAAGATCATTCATGATTTTCAAAAATGATATCTATAGATGAGAGAGAGAGAGAAAGAGATCAACACACTGACCCTATCTACATTATACAATTACTATTGTGTTCATGTACAGTAGATTTATGTAACATTATAAGGTGTCACATTCTTGAACCGATCATTATTAACAGGCCTTTTGACAGGCTGGCAAAAGTAATGCACATTGATGCAAATTATTAATGTCATCATGGATTGACACAGCAATGATCTGTGTTACAATAAATTATACAAAAAGAGTAATGTAAATTATACACAGATGCCATTGGGGCTCTAGCTAGCTGCTCCAGCAAAGAGCTACGCCCAAGGTGTGAGCTGACGTATGACACCCATTTAAGAATACAGTGCTGTATACTTCTAAACAAAATCTGTTTAAACGTTTACAACTTTTCCCGAATACAAACGGCGATTGACTATGACCTACAAAATTTGCAAATTCATTCATTTTTATTTTACTGCCTATATTTTAAAATTTTTACTAGTTTTTAATTTTACAGTTCAACGATAAATTAATATAACCGACAAAAATTTACTGGTTTATTTCTTTATTACCTGAGAAAAAAATTTGTAGGGAATTTTTTGGGGAAATAGATTTTTTGTAAGTAGATTTCTGAGAAAATTAATTTTTAGGGAAAAAAAACTATTGTTCTCAATTTTTTCGGCCAATAAAATTTTTATTTTTTTCTGGAAAAAAAATTTCCTTGAAACATTTGCCAGGAAATCAATTTTTCCTGGAAAATTTTTTATTTCTTTCTGGAAAACGCATATTCCCAAGAATTTGCTCGGTAATAAATTTTTCCTAGGAAATTTGACAGAAAACCTCTTTTTCAAAAAAATTATTTTTTTTAATTTGCCAGGAAATCAATTTTCCAGGGAAAGTTAATGGGAAAATATTTTATTTTATTTTCTGAAAACAATTATTTTTTCCCAAAATTATCAGGGAAATTAATTTTTCCCTTTGAAAATTTTTATTACTTTCTGAAAAATTTTTTTTCTGGAAAGTTAATTTTGTTCGGAAGACATGACAAGAAAATTTATGTTCTAGTTTCATAAAATTTTGTCCCAAAAATTTGCCAAGAAATCAATTTTATAGGGAAAATTTATTTCTTTGTGGATAAAATATTTTTCCCAAGAAATTTGCTGTGAAAATTAATTTTTCTATGGAGATTTAATGAAAAATTTATTTTTATTTTATTTTCTGGGACAAATTTATTTTTCCAAAAAATTTGCAGGAAAATCAGGAAATTTACCAGGGAAATTTAAAATATTTTTGCTAGCAAATTTGCCGAGTAATCAATTTTTGGAGTTTTGATAGGAAATTTTTATTTTCAAAATATTCTTGATCTATTAGGAAAAGATGCTAGTACACTACTTGGATATAGCACTGCTGTAACAACATCACTTAGTAAAGTACAGCATTAAATTTTAAATTCTTTCTTTGTTCTTTGACGAACAAACCATGCATAGTACAGGGACTTTGGCCTATTTAAAAGCAACTTAAAAGACTTATAAATTTTGATTTAAATTAGCTCAAACATAACACACAATATTCACCTATTATGTTTTCAAAAATTTTTTAAAGTAAAATATTCTATTTTTAATTTTTGGTGAAGATTGGCTGGCGACCATTATAGTACAGGGACTTTTGTCCAATTTTGAAGTAAATTAAAACAATTATTTGTAAAAAATCCATTTTTGGTTTGAATCAGTTCAAACTTTCTATACAACATAAGAACATGCATTTCAATCTAATAATTAAAAAGGGGGAAAAACTTTCTCCTTTTATTTTCGGTGAAAGTTGGCCGACAACCATCTACTGTAGGGACTTTGACCCAATTTTGAAGCAATGTCATAAAATTGTAAAAAAATTCAATTTTGGCCAGAATTAGCTCAAACTGTTCACGCAACATAGGTGCTATCAGAAAATTTATTAATGACGAATAATTTTCTCCCTGTAATCTTTGATGAAAATTTGGCCAATGACCATGTACTTTGCTCCAATTTTGGAGTGACTCTTAAAAATTGTAAAGGTTCCTTTTCATAGAAACAGTCCAAGCTTTTTACACAACATAAATACATGTATACATGCATCACAAAGTTAAACAGAACCCTCTCATCAGCTCAGGATTTCTACACAACATAAATGCATTGGGAGGGTCATCCCACAACTTCAAGTTTCCAACAATAAATGAGAGTAAAAGTACAAAATATGGTTTGCTTCATACTCTTAACTATTATTTAATAAAACTGCCACATAAAATTGGCAATAAAAAATTGATAAGCTAAAACTACAAAAAACACTAAACTATAATAGTAGACTATAAAAATCATTTTATCTGTTACTTTCTACCGCCTCTGTTTCTCACTTCATTGATAGTGCCATACTGCTCAACACTGATGTCACGATCAAAAATCAAACTGACTTCAACATCCCTGTTATCATTGACAGCATTCATAGACCTTTTTTTCCAGTCCAGAAATTTCCTGTACATTAACTTTATTATCCACAGTAACCCAAATAACAAAGGAAAATACACAAGTAGTAATTGAAAACACTGGAGAACAGTCACTTCATTAATATAGTGTTTATTACCAGTGACCATATTGATCCTCATGCCAAGAGCATTGATTAAGAGGAGAGCAAGCAAAGTGAGTGATGC
>NW_003546280.1:448143-452841 GCF_000090795.2 Amphimedon queenslandica | reverse complement strand
CAATTGGATTTAGTAGAAATTTGGAGCTAAATTATAAATTATTTTGTACCTTCTTCACTTCTAGCACTGGCCATCTTTTTAATGCAGTAATGAAGACCTGTTTTCACATCAGTGTAACACTCATTATTGTATTGTCTCAGTTTTGGTGATGGGTCTGTATGCCCTGGGTCATATCCACATGTGAACAATTGACCAGATTCTAAAAATAAAATAAGAATTATGAACACTTTCAAACAAACTGTTGAACTCCTGCATGAACTATACTATTAGTACACTAGTAGTAAGAATAATCAATTAAGTGTGTTTACTCAGTTAAGAACTGTTCTGACAGTGTAGCTTATAAGGAGTGTTACTCATGTCTCTCTCTTGCTCTTTCATATTGTAATTCTTATTAATATTTTCTCATTTTTGGCATAATTTGTCTTAATTCACTTTGTCATGTTTACCACTAATCAATTATAACTGATATCATATTAGACATGTCTGTGCTTTTGAATGTGATTCATTGTTCCCATCCAGTAACTTATGGACCACGTTTACGCCATGCATGACTTGCGGTTTTCCTCTTTTTATATGTTTTTCATTAACTTTGACTAATCTGCCCTTTGATTAGTCTATACCCATGCATGCTTTTAGAACTACATAAAGTATATTCTTCCTTTCTTCTCTCTCTCTCTCCCTACCAGTCATAAAAGTGGTAAAAGTATCTGCAGCTGCAATGTGTCTTACTCCTCCGTTAAGAGAACAGTCATCCACCACTCGAGGCTCAACAACCTATGAAATAATATTCAAAATGTACATCAAAACTCGAGCCCTCGATCCTCACCTGTGGCTTGTCGCTTTCTATTGCCAGCTGACCGTATTCATTATTACCCCAAGCATAAAGGAGACCACTCTCTGAAGTATAACCATAACAACAAGATGAAACCAAATAGTGTCTGCAGCTGTGTGATTGGCATTAGTATGTCTGCATACTTCTCTCTCTTTCTTCTCCTTTTAATGGGCCCTTTACACATTTAGTTTATTTTAGTAATTTTAATTGCGGCTGCTATTTTGATGTGCATTAATTTCTCGAGTCTCTCTGTCTCCGGCTCTGTGTATGTGTGTGTCTTTATACAGATAATAGCCTAATCAGTTGGAATTTTAAACAAACCCATTAGCTACGCAAATTCTTCCACTCTACGAATATCAATACACGTTGCATCACTTATTGACGGGCCATACACGTATATATTATACACGTGTATAGAGTCACTGTTTACATTAAATACCGTAATTAGCGTCTTACTCTCTCTCTCTCACTCTCCAATTTGAGTGATATAAACAATCTTGAGTTACTATTTTAAACAGACCACCCATATCTCAATCCAATTAAAGTTAAAGATATGTCAATGTCTCACATACTGTAGATTCCTTTCTTACATACTACAAGAGGAAAAGCGATCATCTGTTCCAGATGGCTCGCCGCCCTTAATGCCGCTATAAGGCTCGACGCCTCTTTTGGTGGTAAGGGAGGGACATTTTAGAGGATTTACACATGAATAGTATCAGTTACACAAAGAGGTGTTTTAAAGTGAAAGTTAGTGGAATGTACCATGCGAAATATAGAAATGCATGCATCATTGCATGAGTACATGCAGAAATATTATGCTTTCATGTATTATGTGCTATCATTAGTATTATGTACTTTTCAAAAGTGTATATTATTATTATTATTATTATTATTATTATTATTATTATCATTATAAGAAAGACACAAAACAGACAAAAGGGGGACAAAAAGGGAGGACCCTGTACATAGAAAGAAAAAAGAAACAAAAAACAGAAAGAGAAACTACATGTATTATTATTATTATTATTATTATTATTATTACTATCATCATCATTATTGGTATTACCTGTAATAGCAAAGCTTGTATTAGCTCCAGTATAGATCCTAGTAACAACGTGTTCATTAATATCGCCAACCACTGGAGTGGGGACTGCATTGAATGATGTTGCACCAGTACCTAGCATACACACACAGTACCATAATATATTATGAATACCATATAGCTTTGAGGATCCAGTGTATGTACATGTACATGCAGTATATATATATTGTATGCTTACACTTTCAGTAACCATGGCATATGAATGGTAAAAATGTGATAATTTGTACTATCACTACAAGCCAATTAAAGGCAATAATAAAAGCATCACTTCTTCTAATACGCCTCCGGCCTCCAATTTCGAAAATGATTTCACATGACAGGACCATTTTCAAGGGGCTATTTGAGGCAATAGCAACAACAACAACAACATGAGGTTCTTTTGTCTAATCAGCTAATCTCATTATCACCAGGTTCATTTGTAGGCCCATTAAAAGATACCCTCTCCATCAAAGGCTGCTTTGGGGTGGGCTTATGAAAACAATGCTAACAGGATTGAGATAATAGCTTCACAGTCCTTCCCTTATGCAATAGCATATAATAAATGTACTGATCAGGCTCTCCAAAAGTCAATATTTTGACGACAATGGTGCAACTAGGGCCTGCCACACATCAATGAAATTGTATTTTTAAGGAAAGAGCTGACCGATGATGCTGTGTAACATTGTGGACAGCAGTTAGATGGTTTAAAATCTGTTTACTGGGCACCCACAGATGAATGTTTTGGGTCATGTAGTATTGCAATGTTTGGATAGAAGACATGTACATGTATATGTACGTGTAGAGCATATGTTGGTTTTATGAGAATTATGCTTTTAATTTCAATAATGACTGAATTTTAATTGATTGATTGTGTGTATGTGTGTACCTGTCTGTCCATCTGCTGCCCACCCACAAGCAAAAACCTTTCCATTTCGACCAAGGAACAAAGTGTGATCGAGGCCACAAGAAACCTAGATTTAAAAAAATAATTCACCGATAGCCGTCATTGTTGCAATTCTGCTATCATTAGACAGTGTAATGAAATTAGTATAGGATTACCAGAATGAGACACACCGCTTCTCATCATTCATAATATTGCACAATTTATTATAAGGCACTATCATATATGTAACAGGCACACGTACAACAATGTAACCACATGTAATCAATGGGCGCTAAATGTACACATAATCTATTGCAAGCATGCAAGCAGGTGTGTTGTGTATTCCTGTGTACACAGGACTCTAATACACATTATTATATTGGGACTATCATAGTACCTTATTTAGGCATATCATGAAGGCATCAAAGCACGTGCACATAGGCATAAACAAATACGTGCATAACAAATGAGCATCAAATCTGACATCTCACTACTACATTTGCTAACTTTAAAAAATTCGTAAAAAAATCCAATTCTGATCGGAATCAGCTCAAACTTGCTACACAACATTAGAACATGTATATGTTTCAGAAAAAAATATTAAAAGAGAGAATTCTCTCCTAGTCATTTGGTGAAATTTGACCAAAGTCCCTGTACACCCAAAGTATACAAAAAATTTGCATTGTAGTACATGTATATTTACCTCCGATAAAGCATCTATTCAAACTGTGTGTGGTAGAATAAAAATGAACACACTACATCACGTATGACGTGAATGGACAATTAAATTAAGCAGTACAATATTATGCATATTGCGATGTTATGTACCTGGAATACTTTAAATTTGTCTCCAATTATTTCCATGACAGCATCTCCTACGATGTAAAGGATGCGAGAACGAGGAGGCACCACGCCACATTGTCCAAGGGATGTCAGCCCGTAAGCGAATGCTATAGAAAATTTAAAATATTTGTATCATAATATTTTGTTGACATGATAATTGGCGTAAACCATTCTCACGGACTAAAAGAGCAGGTGGCATTAGTTGGTTATATGTACCTGTGTTGTCATTTGTTAAAGCAATTATGTGACTACGTCCACAAGAAACAGTTTTTAAACCTTTTCCAGGCGGTAGAGAAAGCTCTTTTGTTTTAATCTTGTCTTTCTCTATTTCACGATTAAGAACACTATCAAAGGAATTTAGGGTGAGAAAATTTCCGTTTTTTCTGTATGTCACGAAAAACCCACAACCAGACACTATATGTGAATCCTAAAATAAAATCAAAAATAAATACTAGAATTTAATATTATTTAAGAAAATTTTTATCTACATTTGTCGGACATAATAGCTGCATTTTTAACGACTGATTGTTCAAGTCATTGGTACTGTTGTTAATATTTCCGTCGAGCTTCCAAACACTGTTGTGTCTTTGTCTGACTGCATGTTTTGAAATAAATGAATAAATTCTAAACAATAAGTAAGAGATAGAAATAGATGTAATTATCAAACCAATTAACCAAGCCATAATTTTGTGTATGTATGTACACACCTGCATGTCCGTGTTATTCCGTACATGATTGCACACGAACATAAACCGCTTTTCCGTAAAACTCAGTATACTCAAAAACTACTCCAATAAAAAGGTAGAAAATTTTCAAGTTTCTTGTACCAAATCTTTCTCCCCTCTCTCTTGTCCATTGAAGGATCCAAAGAGAAGAAAGGAAAAGAGATAACCAGAAGGCCGTTTATTTTACCCAATGAGTCGCCAGATGGGAGAAGAAAGATGAAAAGAGAGAGACGAACCGTTTCTGTATTTTATTGTATTAGAACTTACTCCCTTCTTCTACTCTTACTAGCTCTGACTGTAAGAGGAGACGGTAAGTGCATATAATCAATGAGAG
>NW_003546280.1:427760-448027 GCF_000090795.2 Amphimedon queenslandica | reverse complement strand
ACATACACTCTCTCTCTCCGTCTTCTCTCTCTCTCTTTCTCTCTCTCTCTCTCCCTCTCTCTCTCTCTCTCTCTCTCTCTCTCTCTCTCTCTCTCTCTCTCTCTCTCTCTCTCTCTCTCTCTCTCTCTCTCTCTCCCTCTCTCTCTCTCTCTCTCTCTCTCCCCCTCCCTCTCTCCCTCCTCTCTTCATTATTGGATATGTGCAATTCTCCATTGGTTTGCTACAAGTTTCTATTATCCTAAAATATGCATTAATTTGATTTCATTGTATGAATTAATCAGCTCATTAATTTCACTCTAACCTTTCGCAATTATACTCTGCCAGACTACATGTAAATGTAAATGTACATGTACATGTACATGTAAATTTAATGTACATGTACATGTACATGTACACATGTACATGTACATGGTATATGATCTCTCAACTTTCTCTAATTGATTATGGTATAATAGTGCAGATTCGTGCTTACTTTTCTCATTAATTTGTTTGAATAATAGTAAGCGTTTTATTATTAGTTTCCCATCTTGCATTACTCGAATATTTATCACTTTATAATTAAGCTCTGCTGTAAATTTTTGGACTGTTTCCTCCTCTCTCTCCCCCTTGCCCCTCGCTCTCTCTCTATTATCATTATTCAAATTCATTTATTTTACTAATTAACTTTGCTTGTGAAAGTGAGCCCTAATTACCTATGCATGCATGCGTGCGCCCATGCATACCTGTTCGCACTATTCCTAAGAGCATTCCAAACTTCATTAGGTCATCATTTAAAATGCTTACCCTATTGTCGACAAGGTTCAAGTTTGTACAAGCCTCTTTTGAAATGAGGCGTTCTTTGAAATTAAGAAAATTAGCGTATGTCGGTTCGTCTCAAACACTGGGTGTGGGTCTTGTTAATATTTTTTGAATGCGAGTTTGTGGCGTCGGTTTAGCTTTTGAACTTTTACTTTGAGGTTAAACGGTCCGTGTATAATGTATATGGACACATTTATCTAGTGCTTTATGATGGGAAAATGCTATAGAGTGGCACAGAAATGATGTCTACTCCTTGTGTTACATGTTATACCATATTTGGCTAATAGTATAAACAGCAGTCTTAATCTTCCGCATATCAATACACATTTGATTTTTGATAGTAATCGATATCTGTTATGATCATTGCATATCATATTAGGTGTCGTGTACCATACAGTAGTAACCTCTTTATTATTCTGGAGGTGTCCTCATTTCAGTGGTACTTTCCTATAGGTCCAAAATGTTATCCATATTTCAGGGTATCTTTATATAATAACACATGTTGCTACATGTTGCATCAGCTGCTATTAAATGTACATGTGGCTATGTGTACACTGTACTTGTGATTCTGTGTGCATACTTGCTAAGTATATGCATACAATCTGCCTTTGTTTGTTCTCTATGTTTTTAAAAGGTAAAAATATGCCAAGAGAGTCTGTTTTGTCTGTGTAGTGTGTATATACATAGATATGGCCCTTAGCTATCCTATCATGGCTTAGCCAATGCACCTGTCCTGTTCCCTCTTCACGTGTTGAGTGAGAGGAGATGAATCTTATACATGTAGGTCTACTGTTGGGTAAACTCATTTAGTGCGAGTATATCTGCTAAGTACTGCTAAACCCTCTCAGCTAGACCTATCACACAATCTACATGTACATGATACTTCATTTTGCTGACATGAAAGATGAAGGATAAAAGTAAACGAATTCAAAGAAGCCTCTTTCCTCCCTCTCCCTCCCTCTCTCTCTCTCTTAATACCTCATTAAACTTTATGCTATTAAAACACGAAATATGAAGAGGAGTTACTCCCTGTCCCACGTCCGTGTCATTTATACGCTCTTCATTAGCAATTTATTCCAAATATTTGAACTCGTAATCGCAGCTGCTACTCTGTTGCTACAACAAAATAATGATACACATTGATTTTATTACCTGCACAGGCTTGCCTGCACAGGCTTGCATGTATTGCTTGTACATGTACATGCATGTACTTGTACTTGTACATGTACTGTTGTTTTAGCTATATAAACTATGTAATGGCCTTTTGTAGAATTGGTGCTTTATTGTTTAACTTTCTACATTGCTAATGGCTCATCAATATCTTGAGAAAAAAAATAGGATTTCCAAGCCAGAATACATGTACATGTACTGTATTTGTTAATGATTGATATTGTCTAAAAATTAGCTTCAAGCCAATTACTATGCATGCCAAAAATGCCTGCAAAATTTTTGAACTAAAAAGAACAGAAATACATGTACATGTAAGCCCTGTGCGTACTTTCTTATCTCCTTTTGTTTCAAATTGTTTTTATTAATTGCATTCTTGAACTGGAGGGAGTTTTTAGACTATAATTTACATGTACATGTATGTACTGTACATTCATTGTACATTGTACATGTACATGTATTACATGTACATGTACATGTATATGTTAAATTAATCTTGTGTATGTCACAAGGTGACTTTGTTGTGATTATTTATATTCGAATGAATTGCGTAGCTATGTCTAATAAAGATCTAGAGAGAGAGTTTAATGATGATTATGTAACAAGGTACAAAAATGTGGAGGAGAGAAAAGACAAGAAAGAGAGAGAGAGATGAGAATCTAATATCGGTATTACACGTATATTTATTTATATTTTATTTATTTATATTACTTAATTTCTTTCTCCCCCAGATTCTAACAATCAATCCATTACCATTCCAATTGCTTCCGGAACTAAGTCCCTACTTCATTTCAATCTACTCACCACTCATCTCTCTCCCTCTCTTTCTGATGACGATGTTGTTTTTCACTTAGCTACTTCTAACTGTTCTATATGTACTCCCAGTGGTCGGGTTGCTGGTCAATTGGAAGGACCCACAGGCTCTCCTCTGTCCCGTTTTTCCATGCAGCAGCTCAAAGACGATGGCGTCTACTTCCAGCACTACTTAGAGGCGGGTCTTGACCCCGCCCTCATCTCGTTATTCATAACCACACCCACCAATCCTTCAATCAACCAGTCACTTGTCATTAATGTCTCGCCATTTAACGGCATCATAGAGTCTCTTGCCGAGCCACGCCTCCTCGTAAGAGAGGACGGGTCAGTTCTAATTAGTGCCCAACACTTGAGGGTGGGAACAAATTTCGAGACTCAGACCCCGGAACTGATGTACAGTATACAATCAATAGCGAGACATGGAAGTTTGGAATTATGGGAATCTGACTCGTGGACTCCTTTAAGCAATGGAAGTAGCTTCACCCAATCTCAAGTGGACACTTTACAATTAAGATACAGACAGAGCGGTCCAGTGGTGACAGACCTGGTCACTGACTCTGTTTCTTTGCTTGTCAGTAGCTCTCAACTTGAAGGGCCCGAGGTTTCGCTGATTATTTTTATAATGTCGTCCTCTTTCTCTTCATCTCCTTCTTTATCTGCCAACACGACCTCCTTATCCGTTCAAGAAGGAGGCTCCAGTCTATTTAGAAAAGACTCTTTGTTTTTCTCTTTCTCTCCTTCCTCCATTGAGTCAGGCTCTCTCTCTTATCCACTCTCTCATGATGACTTTGATATATCTCTCACTGTTGCATCTCTTCCTACAAGAGGGAGCCTCATCTTAAACAATGGAAGCTCTGAATATACTCTCTCTCTTCACTCTGTTTTTAACTATCAGGACATGGTGAGTCAGAAACTGACTTATGTTCATGATGGGTCTGATACGACTTTTGATTCCTTATCATTTCTGGTCAATATCGCATCTCTTTACTCTGACGCATTTAACGTATCAGAATCATCATTTGATATTGATATTGATGTTCATATAACGCCAGTAAATGATAATGCCCCTTCTCTGAAACAGCTGCGTTACATAAACCCACTTGAAGGCTCGTACGTCATTTTGAATGAGTCGTTTTTTAAGATCACTGATCCAGATCAGCTCCCGTTTGATTACTTGATCAGAGTTGACGAGGGAAGTGCCGAGGATGGTAACGGTCATTTTGCTGAAGTCAATAAAGGACTCGATCAGAAGATAAGAGAGTTCAAGATGAGTCAAGTCATCAGTCATGATATCGTTTATGTGTATAGAGAGTTGGATCCAGCCCACATACTCTCATACAATCATAGTGTCACCATATTTGATGGACTATATACTGTGAAACAGGTAAGACTCTAATGCATCTACGTGTACAGTAAGAATGGCCAAAAATGACTAGGAAAGAGTTTTCCATTTTTATAATTTTTTCTGATACATATACATGTACTTATGCTGCGTAGAAAGTTTGAGCTGATTCCGATCAAGCTTGGATTTTTTACAAATTTTTAAAGTACCTTCTTTCAACCTCCTCCCATTCGTTCTTTTATATTATGTCTTCTTCTTTTTCCACAGCAACTCAAAGTATCCGTGATCCCTCTCTCGATCTCTGTCTCTACCAATATTGCCTCCAACAGCCTCTGTCTACTAACCGCAGACTTACTATTTTCTACTAATCCTCCAACCCTCTCCTCTGACCACTTTATTATTGACATCACTCTACCAGAGAGGATGTCTGAGGTGACTGTGAGCATCGTGAAGCAGCCTTTAAGAGGATATTTACGAGAAAGTGAGAGCCCTACCCTCCTAACGTCATACTCTTACTCAAGCACCAACAATATCATATACACTGTTAACGATACTCTAACTCAGGAAACGAGTGATATTTTCCGGCTCCAGTTTTCTCTCGGTCACGGGCGGAGTCAGTTGGTTGACGTGGGCGTGTGTATAAAACCACTCCCATACCTCAGCCTTATGAATCAAACCTCTTTCACCGTCCTCGCAACGAGCGAGTTTGTTATCATGCCCGATAATTTAAATGTGGTTCAAACTCGTTTCAACGTTCCCTATCAGATAAGGTATAGGTTGAAGAGCATTGAGACAGATCCTGAAAAACTCAGTCCAGTTTACGGTGAGATACGTGACGTTAGCACTAACGAAGTGTTAACAGAGTTCACACAGCATGATATAAACTCTCAGAAGGTCATGTACGTCAGCTTTAATGAGCATCCCATCTCAACAGAATTTGAGGACAAGATATACCTTGAGGTTACTAATGGCTATTATACTTTACCGAAGTTCACTATTAGCGCCTTTGTCACTCAGAATGTGCTAAACGTGACAAGGAAAGGGTTTAGGGTGACTGAGGGTGAGGGAGAGCACATCATCTCCAAAGAAGAGTTCTACGTCGAGCCACTTGAGGGTTACGAAACCAGCATATACATACTGCAATATCCTCAGTTTGGGTCCCTTATACTCAGAAGGCCCAGTCCTGCTCCTGAAATTGTAGGCCCTCGACATTTTAATCTCCAGGACATCACGGAAGGATACCTCATTTATGAGTATGATGATAAAAATGAAGAGCAGCAAGACTTCTTTTATTTTTATTTTGTCCTAAGGAACAAGAACAATTCCGATTACAAGGACTTTCGTGGTATCCTATCGATCAGCATTGACCCCATCAATGACAACACTCCACACTGTAGCGCCAATAATCAATTCATAGTGCCAGAAGGATGCGAGAAACAGATCACTTCAGAGCACATTACGTGTTTTGACAGTGACCGTCCTCCTAACGATAACGAAATTAAATTAACTTTGCTTCATTTTCCACACCTCTTTGGTCAGCTTTGTGTAGGGGATAGATGCTCTAATAGTACAAGCCATGGCTTTGCTCTTACCTGGGCTGATATCTTGTCCGGTAGATTTACTTTCAGAGCAGGTGACCAAAGTATACCTGTTTATGCCTCATTTAATGTTAAGGATGAGCTTCATCAAGGTAACGTAGTACTTTTTGAAATTGATATTCAAAGTACTGTTGCCCATCGAAATGCAACAGGTTCGGTGAGTGTCATAGAAAACTCTCACTCATTCATTGGCTCTAGCGTCATTTCATACACCACCGACTGCTCCAAGAGCATCGCCCCCTCAGATATACTCTATAGTATCAGCACTCTCCCCAAATATGGTCGTGTGTTAAAACATGGCCTCCCAATAAACATTGCTAATAATTCATATCATTTCACGCAAGAGGACATCAATTCTCAGGGTGTGGTTTACGAGCAAGACGGCTCCAACGTAGAGACTGATTTCTTCAACGTATCAGTTCAGATCCTTAGCTTCAGAGAAGACGATGTGTTGATCAGCGTTAACACAACCACCATTGATGATGATCCACCTACGCTAGACATCACTCGTGTTTTATTCGTAGGTAACGGGACTGTAGCTGATATACACAGATCAATACTTTCAATGAAAGATCTTGACACGACCGACCCGTCCAAGCTTGTTTATCACGTGATCAGCTCATCGTCTGGCAAGATTGAGCTACACAGGCATGACAGGCAGAATTACTTGGAAACTGATTCGTTCACACAGCAAGACATCAATGGGAACCTGGTCAGGTATAAGCATGATTTGCTAACGGCTTGGTCTGATACGATTGTGCTTTGCGTCTCTGATGGCATAAACGATCAACCAAATAATTACACACTTCGTGTCATCATAGCGTCCAATACAATAATAGAGACAGTCGTTGATGGAGCTGCCCTGATGGAGGGAGGGAATGTAACAGTGGATCCGACCAGTGTCACTATCAAGCACCCGTACTTCTCCACTGCAGCAGGTACTGTCACTGTACTCCAGGGTGTGTCTAGCGGCCATCTTAAATTAGATGGAGAAGATTGTGGGAGTAACTGCAGTTTCTCACTCGACAAGCTAAGAAATCAGAATTTAGTGTACTATCATGATGGAACCGAGACCTTCCACGATAGTTTTGTCTTTGAGATACACTGGGAAACCCCTTATCACACCAACGAGCTAGAATACTCGTTTGATATCCAACCAATAAATGACGAACGCCCACACATTATTAACAATACTCTATTCAATATTTATGTGACGAAAACTAATCCCCTGAATGCCTCTTATCTAGCTTCAGTTGACTCTGACACTCCCCCTCATTTATTATGGTATAATTTCAACATTGATGTTCGAGATAGGAGTGAGGGATACTTTGCTCTTAACGGAACCGAGCAAGATAGTTTTACTCAAGCGGACATTGATAATGGCTTGGTCTCTTTTGTTGATAAGCGGAAGTACGAGGGATTCCCGGTCAGTTTGAATTTCACAGTCTCTGACGGCTTTCACGTCACATCTGGAGTTTTTAAAATCCTTCCAAAAATAGTGAAAATCAGAGTATCGAATGCTAGTGTATCAGTTCCAATGGGTGGGAGTGTGGTCATCAGTACAGAGTTTCTATCCGCTAGCACAAATCAGGATGATAAAATTGATCCTAATAGCATCAGTTATACACTGGCTGATCCTAAGTATGGGATTAAATATGGGAGACTTAGCCTAGTGTCTTCGCCATTAGCTGAGGTGATCTCTTTTAATCAGTCGCAGGTCTCCAATGGTGAATTACTGTATACACACACTGCTGTTGATGTATGGGAACCAGCCGAGAGGGTAGCCCTCATTTTGTATCACCCACTGGCATTAGACATAGAAGAGATAGTGCTGATTATAAATATATCTCTACCATCGACTCCTAATACAACACTGGCTGTTAAAAAGGAGCTAAGACTGAGAGAGAATGATATGATATGCCTCAACCAATCTCTTCTTGATGCTAGGAATATTCGCTATCAAACTTGGAAAAAAATGAATCAAAGTACATCTGATCCTCCTGGCTTATATGACCTATCTCCTCTCTTTCACGTACTCCACCCTCCCAGCCATGGTAGCCTGCTACTCAATGACAGCTCTGACTTTAGCATGAGGAATTTCACACAGACAGAGCTTCTAACTGGCAGTGTGTGCTACTCTAATGGTGGCTCTGAGAAGCACAACGACTCGTTTATTATACAAGTACAAGTAGTCGATTCTCGTGGCACTGTGTATTTCACCTCACCACCCGAAACTGTTAATATTGCAATTGAGCTGTACAATGATGAGCTTCCATATCTTAATGCCTCACTTCAACTTACGAAATCAATTGTCGAAGGATTCCGATCTCTCATCACACGCTCTGATCTTCACGTCATTGATGAAGATAACGAGCCTCAGAGAATATATTATTCTGTTTCTAATCTAACGTCCGGTAGCCTCGTCTTGGGAGCAGACTCCAGTACGCCAGTGTTCACTTTTACTCAAGCCGATATCAACGCTGGTAGACTGGTGTACGTGCCAGGTGAAGTGGGTGTTGCTTATTTTAATTTCAGTTTTGTGGATGAAGAGGGAACGACGGGTGGTCAAGAGTACAGGTTTACTTTGAATATCTCGAGCTTTTCTTTCAACGTAAACTTTAATGATCTAGCTATACTTCAAACTCACACGTTTGCTCTTATAACCGCCAATAATCTAGAGACAGTGACTAACGGGAATCCTTTATTGACACGTTTTAATGTCACTACGCTACCTAGTAATGGCAAGATATTAGTCTCGGAAACAGCTTCATCTGAATTCTCGCAGTTGGACGTTGATGAAGGTCGTGTCAAATACAGTTTGTTTGATACCAGTCACTATAAAGACGTCATGAGCGTTGATGCTGTTAATAATGACATTAAAATATCGTTCAATATCTCTGTGAGTGTTGTGCTAGATGGCAGTGCTAATGACGCTGTTCTCAATTTGACGAATGCTTCCTCTGTCCTCCTTCCTCACTCTCTCTTTGATATTCACCTAATGAGTTACGACCTTCCAGTGATAAAGATAACCTCAGAGTTACAATATGGCTACTTCTCTAGAAAATTGCCTAACATTGGCATGGGAAGTAAGAGGATAACAGAGTTTAACTATGAGGACCTTAAATCTAACAGTATATATTATAACTTTGAGCCTACCTCTTCTATTATTGATAGCAATGGTGTGTTGTATGAACAGATCACTGGTATTGTAACAGTCAGAGATCTGTCTCCTGGTGAATTCCACCTCACATTAACTTTAATTCACAATCATTTATCAACAACTACATCCGTTCCTTCATCGACTCTATCACCTACAAACGAACCAGTGGGTACCAATAGGCCTTCAACAGGAACGATAGAAGCTGCTTTTTATATACCCCTAAGTGCATTAGTGGTCCTCATATTGATACTATTGATTATAATTGTTTTATTCTGTTTCTGTCAGTCAAGGATCATTAAGTTGAAGCTTGCTAAAGGCCTAGCAGGAAGTGGAGACGTAGCTAAAGGAGGATTTCTACCTCCTCACTCGTCTCTGAGTTACAAAGTTGCCGATCCTCCTTATTACAGTACAGCGTCACCCCACTTTAGCTCCAGAGGAGGAGGAGAAGGAGAGATTGATGATATCAGCGATAGCTTATCCAACGTGTCAGGTGCCGATATTATGATGGTACGTCATCCCATATCATCGAGCCACACCCATTTACCATACCATCAGGATATTGGCTATCATTCTCACTCTGTCGATGAGGCCATAGGTGCCGGAGGTTATATGGATAGCGTGGGCCCTCCTGTTCAAAGGAGACCTCTTGAGACTCCGCCTTTCTTCTCCTCCCCTCATGCAGACCAGTACTGTATCGATTCTGTCCCTCGCTCCCGCTCTCCCCTCAGAAGACCAAGCTCTCTGAGACAAAACCCTCGTCCGTATTCATCAAGAAGCAGCCTCGGACGTGTCTCTCCCGTCAAACCGCCTCATTTCCATGCCCCGTTGAATTTCTCCCGCCCTGAGTCAGCCTCCAGTATGGGCTATGACAGCAGCTGCATCACAGAAGACAGACATTCCCGTCCTTCCTCAGTCAATACCTCGCTAAGAGTTGATGAAGTATGCAACAGCCAATATGAGGATAGTACGAGGTGTACTACTCCAGCAGCAGCTCCAAATACGAATGCTATTGCTCTGAAGGATCAGCAGTATTGGGTGTAAGATCATGGCCTTCACTGTATCTCTTTTTTATTTCTTTCGAACAGAAATCAATATCAGTCTATTGCATATTTGTTGTATTCTTTTTGTTTTGTGTTGTGTTTTTTATGTGTACTAAGTAGTTTTGATGTTATAGTGCTCTGTCACATTTTTTGTTATTTATCCATGATAATTATTATTATTACATTATTCATTTTTGTCTTTCCAATAACAACTGTCTCTTTTGTTGTCATATCATTTATTTCTTTCCCATTCTACTTCATCTCTCTCTCATATAATCAACTGTAACAATTACTTTTCAAATTTTTTATTATCAGTCAAACAATTAAATGTTTATAGTTGCGTGTACTATAAGTGAGCTAAACAGCATGAGCTTCATGAGCTGACAAGCACTACAATACAGTACATGGCATTTGGAGCAACTTCAAAAATTCATAAAAAATCCAAACTTAATTGGAATCAACTCAAACTTGCTACACAACATAAGAACATGTATATGCATCAGAAAAAGTTATAAAAATGGAGAATTCTCTCCTAGTTGTTTTTGGTGAAATTTGACCAAAAACCCTGTACTATAGTACAGGGTTATTGGCCCCATTTTTGAGTAACTTCAAAAATTCGTAAAAAATCTAATTTTGATTGGAATCAACTCAAACTTGCTACACAACATAAGAACATATATATGCATCAGAAAAAGTTATAAAAATGGAGAATTCTCTTCTAGTCGTTTTTGGTAAAATTTGACCAAAAACCCTGTACTATAATAGTACAGGGTCTTTGGCCCGATTTTTTAGTAACTTTAAAAATTCATAAAAAATCTAAACTTGATTGGAATCAGCTCAAACTTGCTACACAACATAAAAACATGTATATTTTATAATAAAATGTGCATTTAGCAGCCAGGTAGCATATAGTTAGCAAAAATTTATTGAACAGCACTTGCTCTGTATGCCTGCACACCATGAGACTCCACTACAACAGTAACACTAGAAAATTGACAATAAACACATTATAATTGTTGCATGCTAAGATCAGACCTCTCAGTAAAGTTATAATATTTAGTGCCATCCCACAGGTTCCGTATATTGACCATTTTCCAACCAAGCAAACTGAACTCTAGCGTAATATTATGACTAACACTATCCTGTGATGCATAATTATAATATAATAAGAATGAATAGTCTCACTCACAGCATTGTAAAGTGCAATAGCTTTCTCTCCATTGGTAATATTCTTTGCCCATATTTGGCAAACATTCTATTATGAAGGATTAACAGCACAGATCAAAGATATTAATACTCACTTCACCACAGGTTTTATCAAATCCTATCCTTTTACCTCCTGGCCCTGTAGTGTCCTGATTAATCTCTATCAAGTCTTTATTGAGCAGCACTTCCTTCATTATACTGGTCATGTTACGTACATCAGTAACTACTAGTAATGGAGCTGACATCAGACACCAAAGAGTGAACTCTGTACGATATTCAGTGTCAGTCATCCCAGGACAGTGAGAGGAATCAACAGTGTTACAGCTCTGAATAATGTCAAAATATTAAGCTAAAAATTGCATATTATATACCTGTCCTCCTGTCATAATGAAATCTGGATCATTCCATCCCTTACCAACGCCTAAAATAAGATAGTTTGATTAAAATAGACTAGCAAAAATATTATCTAAGCTACAAAATAGAACATTGAAAGTATAACTACTTACCTGCATAGTCTCCTAGGTCAGCATTAAGTTCAATTATCTTTGAGGTTGTTTTCCAGTCATCATGATGATCAGGCCCTGTCCTCCATGAGTTGGCATATTGGTGCATCCATTCCCAAGGTTTATCTATACCCCATTCACAGGAATTTAAAAATATTGGCTTTCCAGTTTTATTGAGTGCTTCAGACTATAGTAGGAATATTAAAAAACTCGTGTATTTTTCAAATAATATTGTTCTACCATTTCTTGATATTGTTTGTGTGGATCAAGCTGGGTGCCATTAACTTTAGTACTGCACCAATCCACTTTCACATCTAAAATAAGATTCATGCACTGTAGTTAATGTTAATACTAACATTCAACGCCCCAGCTAGCATATGCATTTGCATCTTGCTCATAATGACCTGTAAAAATATTGCAATTTAACAATTTTTTTGTTCAGCCAATGGTATATACCATAGCTTCCTGGTATGGTGTGATTTCTTCCTCCTGGGCTGCATGTATACATGCCAGCATCAGTATACTGCATAGGAACCATTTCAGCTTAAAGGGATAGCTCAACTTACCAATCCAGCTTTGAAACCTTTGGAGTTAATGTGCTGAATGACTGGAACAAGTCCACTGCAAAGTAAAGGATGCATTGTTATTGTACTGAGAGGCTATTGCAGTTGCGCTTACTCTGGAAAACGATCCTTATCTGGAACAATATTACCATTTTCGTCACGATGATCAGCCCAACAATCTTAATAATGGCAGACATGATCTTGCATGCACATAATGAAGCTCACCAGATATTATAACATACTCATAGCCTGCATCTTTCATACCATTAGTCACCATTGCATCAGTGACGTCCATTACTTCTTTAGCATCACAGTAATCTCTTTCACATCTGTAGTGTAAGTCCAATATTTAGAGTTTTACTATAATTCAGTGATTTATAATCACCTCCCATTTGTGCACCACATATCCCAGCCCATTGGTGGCTTCAAACCAACTCCTTTACAAGGATACAATTATATATGCTTTGCAAATTAAGGAAACTCACCATTGTTGTTAGCAAATACAGCTCCAGTGACTGCAAAAACGACAAAAAGTAAGTTTGACAACATTTTGCACTCTAAGCTCTTAGCAAACAGTAATACCGAATATACTCATATTAAATGTTCTAGCATAATTTGCATTTTTAGCTTTGCTTTGCATAATGCATAAAAATTACTGCATGAAACAGCAACTGTAGCCTGCAAAAATAAAAATTGTGCATAAAATATTAAGCAAATAGTTTAGCAATAGCAGGGCAGCAGATTTGTGTTAGTTCAACCAACTGAAGCAGCTCTGTATGCCTGTACTCCATGAGACTCCACTTCAACAGTATAACTAGAAAATTAACAATGATCATAAATAAATTATGTAAGGTCAAAACCTGTTGGTAGCATTTAGATTTTCATTCTTCCATAGGTTCTGCATGCTGACAACTTTCCAACCGAACAAACTAAAATCTAGCGTAATATTATGACTAACACTATCCTATGATGCATAATTATAATATAATAATATTATAATAAGAATGAATAGTCTCACTCACAGCATTGTAGAGTGCAATAGCTTTCTCTCCATTGGTAATATTCTTTGCCCATATTTGGCAAGCATTCTATAATGAAGGATTAATAGCACCGATCAAAGATATTAATACTCACTTCACCGCAGGTTTTATCAAATCCTATTCTTTTACCTCCTGGCCCTGTAGTGTCCTGATTAATCTCTATCAAGTCTTTATTGAGCAGCACTTCCTTCATTATACTGGTCATGTTGCGTACATCAGTAACTACTAGTAATGGAGCTGACATCAGACACCAAAGAGTGAACTCTGTACGATACTCTGTGTCAGTCATCCCAGGACAATGAACTGAATCCACTGGTGGGTCACATCCCTAAAAATTAAAAAAAATAAATGAAATTTTTAGCTTTAGATTATTTGTCGATACTTCTCCTCCAGTCATTAAGAAATCTGGATCATTCCAGCCCTTACCAGTGCCTATGTTAATGTTCATTTGATCTCTATGATATAAGATGTATACCTGCATAGTCTCCTAGGTCAGCATTAACTTCAATTATCTTTGAGGTTGTTTTCCAGTCATCATGATGATCAGGCCCTGTCCTCCAAGAGTTGGCATATTGGTGCATCCATTCCCAAGGATTGTCCACTCCCCATTCACAGGAATTGAAGAATATCGGCTTTCCAGTTTTATTAAGTGCATCAGACTATTTATAATGAAAAACAATCGTGGCAATATCTCCCTCGTATTGATAATCACCATTTCTTGATATTGTTTGTGTGGGTCTAGCTCAGTCCCATTGATCTTTGTGTTGCACCAATCCATTTTTACATCTAACAAATGCATAAAGTGGACCATGTCTTTAACAATGACTTACATTCAATGCCCCAGCTAGCATAAGTATTGGCATCTTGCTCATAATGGCCTACAAGAAATATTGAATTTTGAAAATTCTTACTAATATGCCATAAAAGATTAATTTTGTATATTTTAAAATAAAATCTCATTACCATAGCTTCCTGGTATTTTGTACTTCCTCCCACCAGAGCTGCATGTGTACAATCCTGCATCAGTATACTAGTAAAGAGGAATATGGTTATACATAAGACACTGTGTTGATAAGTTTTCTTACTAATCCAAATTTGAATCCTTTCGAATTGACGTATTTCACAACCGGAACAAGTCCACTATATACAACAGGAAAGGAACATTGATTGATGATTGTTACACACTTAATAGATCTTACTCAGGAAAGCGATCTTTGTCAGGAACAATATTACCCTTGTCATCACGATGATCGCCCCAGCAATCTTATGTCATTACAATGTACATATATATTCAGTTCATTATTATTAGGGATTCTTACCGTCCATATTAATATACTCATAGCCTGCTTCTTTCATGCCGTTAGTCGCCATTGCATCAGCTATTGCCATCAGCTCCTTGGCATCACAGTAATCTCGGCCACACCTGCAAACATTAAAAATCCAATTTTGATTGGAATCAGCTCAAACTTTCTACATAACATCAGAACATGTATATGTATCAGAAAAAATTATTAAAATGGGAAATTTTCTCCTAGCCACTTTTGACAAAATTTGGCCAAAGTCCCTGTGCTATAGTACAGGGACTTTGGCCCAATTTTTAAGTAACTTTTAAAATTCATAAAAAATTTAAATTTGATCGGAATCAGCTCAAATTTGCTACACAACATGAAAACATGTATGCATATCAGAAAAAATTATAAAAATTTAAAATTCTCTCCTAGTCATTTTTGGTGAAATTTGGCCAAAGTCCCTGTACTATAGTACAGGGACTTTGGTCCGATTTTGGAGTAACTTTAAAGATTCATAAAAAATTCAATTTTCATTGAAATCAGCTCAAACTTGCTACGCAACATGAAAACATGTGTATGTATCAGAAATAATTATAAAAATGTAAAATTCTCTCCTAGTCATTTTTGGTGAAAATACCTTGGACAATAGCCTATGATCATTGGTCAAATTTTAGAGCATGCAGCATTAGAATTTAGAATCTGCTCAAATTTTCTACATAACAATAAGATCTTATTTGAGACAGTTTTAGAGGGTGGGGAATGTTCTTATGAGCTTGATTTATTTGATTAGGTAGGCTGCATGCCTCCCATATGATGTGGCTACAGACCTTCCTAGTGAGCACCAGGTGTTCCAGCCCATTGGCGGCTTGAGACCAACTCCTAATGAAAACAATAGAATGCAGTTAGTCAATGACAAGCCATACTCACCATTGTTATTAGCAAGTACAGCTCCAGTTGCTGCAATAGCAAGAAACAAGAAGCTGAGCCACATAGCTATTGTATTTACTCTGCAATTTGCAAAGTAAGACTACCGTAAACATTCTATTTAAACGTTAACAATAAACATTTATCTTCTCCAATCTCAGCCATGTCGGCGCCTTGGCTCTCTGGTTCTGCAGTCTTGCTGTTAGTTCTTAGCCTCCAGCTCCACGTACAATTATCTGCTTCTATAACGGAGGAAGCTTTAGTGACGGACCTAGTTTATCTGGATATTGATATAGGCGGCAGGGAAGTCGGAAAGATTGTAATTGGATTGTTTGGTGCAACCACACCAAAGACTGTGCAAAATTTCATCTCCCTTGCAAAGCATGAAGTGAGAAGTTAATATGTGTATTCGTGTGTATAGTCCACTACTTTTATTTAGTATGATTTTGGCTATCGGGATTCAATATTTCATCGGCTCATACCAAATTTTATGATGCAAGGTAAACTTGGAAGATATTTTACAGACAGCAAGCAGCAAATTTTTGCCCCATCATTGCTCTTAGAATCAAGGGAAGGGTTTTGACTGGTTTGGACATAAGTAACTATTGTTCTATTGTTTATGAATGGAGCAAAAATAATGAGAGTCTATACTACACCTTGTGTATGCTTTTAGTGTTAATTTAGCTTATGAATTGCTAATTTGCAAAGCTACTTTTATTATTATTATTACCTGCTTGAGCAGGAGGTGATTTCACTAAAGGGGATGGCACTGGTGGTTACAGTATATATGGTCCTTATTTCAAAGATGAGAACTTTATCCATAAGCACTATGGTTCTGGCTGGGTCTGCATGGCTAATGCTGGTGAGGATACGAATGGGTCTCAGTTCTATATCACATTTGTTCAGACCCCTTGGATTGACGGGACTCATACTTGCTTTGGGAAAGTCTTATTTGGAATGGTAAGGCACATGATTGATTGAGTTGCTAGACAAAACATTTAATAGTCAATTGATTCTGACCAGATTTTGTAAATATTGTATGCAGAGCTAAAATTTTGACACAATTACTAATTTTTTTAAATTTTACAGAACGTAGTACGAGAATGTGAAAAGGTTCCGACAGATAAACATGACAGGCCTCTTCAAAGAATTCAGATATATGACTCTGGGATACTGCCTTTGACAAAGCCATTTCTAGTTGCTAAGAGTAATGCAGTTTTCAATGAACTGGATCATTCTCTCGTTGGGCCCATTTCTGAACCAACTCATGGCGACGATTTTGAGCCAGAAACAACACCCACTGAAGACTATCAATCTATTTGAAATTGTGAAATGATTTTTTTGTTTAAAATATTAATTTAGAAAATTGAAAATTAATGCATACACAGTAGCTATTATAGATGCACTCAATCCTAACCTACACAGCAGCAAAGGCAAATAAAAACTTATTATTTGTGCATGTCGTTGATTGCTTGCATCAGGAGCTGCTCCCAATCCTCTCCTTTCTTCATCTCACGATATACTTCCTCCTTCCCTTCTAGTCCCTCTACACAAGGATGCACTGGTACTGGTATAGACAAATGGTTCAAGAACTCTTGGAACTTTGCAGCAGTTGCAGTGGCCAGACAAACAGAAATGGGAGCATCACTGCTCTTCTCTCTATCTTTATCTTGACCTGCCAAAGCTACAGCTGTGTGAGGACACAACTGGTAACCTTCCTCTTCCCAAATTCTCTTAGCTACAGTGAATCCTTCATCTTGTCCAACTCTAACTGATCGTATCCTGCTAGCTCCAGTGGAAGCAGCATCGAGTATGCTCTGGGGTATATCTGCACGCCCGCTAGTATAATACTCTTTCATTAGTGAGTTTATTAGCTGGCCATCTCTGCCAGATAACAGATACAATACCCTCTCAACATTGTGAGGGAAGACTGTATCCATTGCACATGAGTAGGTCTTCACGACGGAGAGAGGACGGCTGAGCCTCTTTTCATTAAAAAGACGAAAAAAGAAATCGTTTTCGTTGACAGTGGACACCACGTTGATTGGTACACCCATCAAGGATGTTTGATAGGCGCTGGCAGAGTCTGCAAGGGCTCCTGAAGGAATGTAAAAGGTGACACTTTTGTCGCAAGAGGGGCACAGTTGAAGATAAGTATAGATATGATGGACTGTGTGACAGACTATCCTACCTATATTAGGACTGTTGACCCAGAGCAAGTTATACTTGGAGGCTATCTCTCTGTCTCGCATGAGCTTAACGATAATCCCATCGAAATTGTCTGTGTCAGTCTCACAGGATATATTGAGTATGTTTGGGGACTTTACTGTCGTCATTTGCAGCCTCTGTAGCATACTAATGCTGTACTTGGGATAGAGGCATATAACTTTAGTATTTTCCAGCTCTTTGAATGCACTGATTGCTGCACAGCCAGTGTCTCCCAGTGTGCCAATTAAAGCAATCCCTTTCTTGTTACGTTTTCTTAAAAAGTGGTCAATGAATCGGGCAAAGGGTACAAAGGCTAGGTCTTTGAATGCACCAGTTGGCCCATGCCATAGCTCCATTATGTTGTAATGGCCGACTCTCTTTAACGGTACAATATCAGGGTGATGAAAAGAAGCTGAGAATGAGCCTTTTAATAAATCTAAAATAAAAAATTATTAATGCATAATTTGTTTTAAAAAATTTCAAAATATGTAACCTGATAGCTCTTGGTTGGAGAGCTCATCTTCACCAATAAACAATCTTAGGACTTTCTCAGCAAGCTCAGTGTAGCTCAAACCAGCCCACGACTTTAATTGATCCTTGCTGATAGTTGGCAGCGACTGAGGAATGTACAGACCGCCATCAGAAGGAAGACCAGTCAATATAGCGTCCTGGAAAGAGACAGGAGTGGAACCACCTCTTGTTGAAACATACTTCATTGTTAGAGAAACCACACCTATTTTTAACCTTCTTTCCACGTGAAAGCACGTGAACAAAATAAATCTAGATCTAAACCACACCCATATTTATTACATCCACGCCCATTAACATTCTACTACAGCTGAAGAATGACTGAACTTTTGCTCAGAGAAGAAACCTCCTACTCATGGCTAGTAGGACTATTTTTGAATATTTTTGGTTGTGCAGTGATCATATTGCCAGCCACCCTCCTCATCAGATATCTCAAAGATTCAGAGAAAGTGAAAAGAGGTCTGTGTACATTTTAATTTTGCTGCTGTAATAAATTTATTGTTCATTTTTATGTAGGATCTGGTTCATTTTATTCACTAATCAGGTTATGCGTGCTAGGATCTGGCCAGGATACTGAGCTTGAGAGGCTAGAAGAAGGAAAAGAGAAAGTTGAGGCTAGTACTGAAGCAGCTGCGACACCATTGAGTCAGTATTGTACCAAACTCTTTGTGTGCATACTGGGCCTACAGTTCTCGTTCCTAGTCTGGGGCCTACTCCAGGTAATTTTCTACTTTGTCTATGATGTGGTTCCGTGGTATACTTCATTCCCTCCACAAATTAGTTATTTGATTCCGCTTTAAATACATTACTTATATTACGTCTACAATCTACAAATTTATTATAAAACCACACTGCACTGTTACTGCTGCTATTTATAGCATATATGCATGCCCTTATGTGCAAACTAGATGTTATAATTGATTTAGCATTGCCTCCATGAATTATCAGTAGTACATGTACTTAATAATCCTTTTAATCTATTGTAATACCTGTGTAGTATACATTGGCTCAATGCAACACTCATTCCTGCCTATTGTTCCTTTATTGTGTAGGAAAGAATAATGACAAGATCATATGATGGAGATACTTTCTCTAATTCCCAGTTCCTAGTCTTCACCAATCGAATATTATCCTTAATCACGTCAGCAATCTACATCAGTTTCACTAAGCAGCCCCCACACACAGCACCTCTCTATAAATACTCATTCTCTTCCTTCTCAAACATATTGAGCAGCTGGTGCCAATACGAGGCACTTAAATACGTTAGTTTTCCAACACAGATACTCTCAAAGTCCTCCAAAGTGATACCGGTAATGCTAATGGGTAAAATCATATCTAATAAAGTTTACCCATGGTATGATTACCTTGTTGCTGTATTTGTTAGCATAGGAGTGACCATATTTCTATTAGCTACCAAGACACATAGTGGCGTCGCCCGTGATACAACCTGTGCTGGTCTCTTTATTTTGCTGTGTTATATGATATTCGATAGTTTCACTTCAAATTGGCAGAGTAAGCTTTTTGTCCAGTATAAAATGTCGTCTTTCCAAATGATGTTTGGAATAAATATATTCTCGAGTCTACTTGCACTAGTGTCTCTCATCACGGCAGGAACTTTATTCACGTCTTTAGAGTTCTTTCTGTCTCATCCTTTATTTGCTGCTCATGCTGTCATTCTCTCAATTTGCTCTGCAGTCGGTCAGTTGTTCATCTATTACACAATATCTCAGTTTGGTCCTCTGATATTCACATTCATAGTAACTTCAAGGCAAGTGTTCAGTATACTCCTGTCTTGCTTTGTGTATGGGCACAGATTGACACTCATGGCAGTCGTGGGGATTAGTATAGTGTTCCTCTCATTGTTATCAAAGGCTCTACTGCATCACAGGAACAAGAAGAGAGTAAAATAAAGATAATTATGTGTCATATTTAAAAAACATTAATCTTAAAAGTCATTGCTTGCCATGTGACTCCACGTGTCCATAGTATACGGAGATAATAAAATTAAACGGAAATTTTACGAAAAAATAAACACAATACAGTATTGAAATCAACATAAAATATACTAGCCACACAAATCACACATTC
>NW_003546280.1:426578-427750 GCF_000090795.2 Amphimedon queenslandica | reverse complement strand
ATGTCTTTTTTAGATGGCGACACGCCCATGTACATACTCTACATGGCCTGAAATAAGCATGACGAATGCTATCAAAGCAGTTGAAGAAGAGGGGTTGACAGTTAGACTTGCAGCAGAGCTATATGGCATTCCCAAATCAACACTTTATGACAGGATCAGGGGAAATGTTCAACATGGAACTAAACCTGGCCCAGTGCCGTATCTTACAAAAGAAGAAGAGGTTATTTTGGCTAAGTTTTTAATCAAATGTTCTCAGATTGGATTTCCCCGCACAGTTTCAGAAGTTCTTGCACTAGTAAGACAAACAATTCAGTCAAAGGGTTTAAGTGACGTCTCAATTTCTTATGGATGGTGGCAGAAATTTTGTAACAGGCACAGTGAATTATCACTTCGTACTGCTGTACCTTTAAGTCTTTCGAGAGCCATAGCCACTGATAATAGTGTCATACAAAAGTATTTTGATATACTTGAAGACACACTTAAAGAAAATTCTCTATTCAACAATCCAACTCGCATATTCAACTGTGATGAAACAGGACTCCCATTGAATCCTAAATCTTTGAAAGTTGTGAGTGGTCGTGGAGCTAAGAATGTCAGTCAAATCACTGGAGAAGGGAAGTCTCAAATCACAGTTCTGGCATGCACTTGTGCAGCTGGAGTACCGTTGCCTCCATTTGTAATATTTGATCGTAAGACCTTTAATGATCAGCTAATGGTAGGAGAAATACCAGGTACACTTTACGGCTCATCTCCAAATGGATGGATCAGTAGAGAGCTGTTTTTGTACTGGTTTCATAAGCTGTTTTTAACGAGTGTTCCTAGCGTACGTCCTCTCCTTCTCCTGATGGATGGTCATTCTACTCATTATGGTCCTGACCTTATCAAGATAGCAGCTGAAGAGCAAATTTTAATATTTGTATTGCCACCCAATACCACTCATTTAACACAGCCACTTGACAAAGGGTGTTTTGGGCCATTAAAAACTGCTTGGAAGGCTGTGTGTCATGAGTTCTGCACTAAAAACCCTGGTTGTGTGGTAACCAGATACAATTTCTCTGTATTATTTGCTGATGCATGGAGAAGGTCAATGACACAGAGAAACATTGCAAGTGGCTTTGAAGTAACCGGCATATGTCCTTTCAACAGAAATGCTATTAAAACTGGCAATGACA
>NW_003546280.1:424556-426568 GCF_000090795.2 Amphimedon queenslandica | reverse complement strand
CATCCTCCTATTAGTGCCTACAACATGATTGCAGTTGGGGCAAGTGTGGACTATATCTTTAAGCCCATCCATCATAAGAGGCAACCAGCAGAGACACCAACTGATAAGCACAAAGAAACCAAGTATGAAAAAGAACCCAACAGCAAGCCAGGTCATGGTACCAGCCTCATAAGATACATTTGTCATCATTTGAGTCTGACAGTGAGGGCAAACCATTTGAATTGGAGAAGAGCCAAAGTACATGGCCTGAGTCCCCATAGCGACTGTATGAGGTGGCTGGTACACGTGAGGGTGAGGTTGGTAGCCAGCCTGAGGGTATGGAGGGGCTTGGGGAGGTGGATAACCAGGCTGGGGCGGTGGGGGGTAAGCAGGTTGGGGATACTGTGGAGTACCGCTATAACCTCCTGCCTGCTGCTGTTGTGGAGGAGGCTGATAGTCGTACTGGGGAGGAGGAGCAGTTGATGGCTGCTGAAGAAGAGGCTCCTTGTCAGAGTCAGACATAACCTTTACAAGTTTTGTGTGCTGCCTGATAGATTAGATAGCTCGAGAGATATCTTCATTGACAGGTAGGTGGGGCTTCGTCCAGAAAGCGCATGCGCAGTAGAGAATGCCTCCAATTGGTGGGATTGAAAAAGCATGGGATAAAAATATATAATATCATAGTGGTAAATATAAAACACAACTTTTCTGCAAACAGCAAGTCAGCAACAAGCATTTAATTAATACAGGTACAATATAAAAATTAATAGTCTGCGTTAACTGGACAAATATGAATGATTGCTTTGAATCCACTTATCAAAAGAGCCAAGATGAAGAGAAGCATACTCAGACATCCCAGGAAGTCAAATTTAAACAAAATAACACCAATAATAAGAAAAACCAATAAAATATACTGATTATAAGACACGTTTGTCATCAGTTGATTCCGACAATGAGGACAGATCATTTGGATTGGAGCAAATCCATGGTATATCTGCAGGGAAATTAGAGGCTGATAGGGGGGTGACTGCTGCAGAAAAGGGAGAAAATATCTTGGATTACCCCAAAAATTCTCTGGCATTATCTGCAAGTACAAACAGCAGAACCGAGCAGTTAACTAGTAGTTTACGTTATTGGGATGTGGGAGCGGTAACCGGACGTAGTTTGCAATGCTAGAGCTCCGGCAGTCCGTTTTTCTCCGTAAAACAGCTTGTGCGCATGCGCAATAGTGCAAAATGGAACTTGGTCTTTTTATCAAGAAACACTAAACCCTAACCCCAAAACCCTACGATCCCGGAGGCTAAGATGTACGAGAGGGTGCTCTAAAAACTAAACACTAAACCCCAATCCCAACCCTACGACCCCGGAGGCTAAGATGTACGAGAGGGTGCTCTAAAAACTAAACCCCAATCCCAACCCTACGACCCCGGAGGCTAAGATGTACGAGAGGGTGCTATTTCTTGACCCCAAAAAAAGCCAAAAAGAAAAAAATTGCAAAAAAGATATTTTTGAAAAAGAAAAAAAAAATCAAAAACTGCAGCATAGTTTTACTCGGTAGTCCTGACCGGATTCGAACCCCTGACCATATCCGTGCAATCCACACCAGCCTCTCCACTGCACCACCACGACCCTGCTGCATCATCAACGCTGGTTGTTGTATTTATACTCGGTTTTTATAATATAAATCAGTGTATTATTAATACTGGGGCGTAGCCCCAGTATATATAGGGGCGACGCCCCTATTACCGGAGCTCTAGCACTGCATACTGTGTCCGGTTACCGGAGCTCTAGACACTTCCATAAATATATTCTCGAGTCTACTGGCACTAGTGTCTCTCACCACGGCAGGAACTTTATTCACGTCTTTAGAGTTCTTTCTGTCTCATCCTTTATTTGCTGCTCATGCTGTCATTCTCTCCATTTGCTCTGCAGTCGGTCAGTTGTTCATCTATTACACAATATCTCAGTTTGGTCCTCTGATATTCACGTTCATAGTAACTTCAAGGCAAGTGTTCAATATACTCCTGTCTTGC